>NC_087062.1:8818169-8905669 GCF_963678635.1 Symsagittifera roscoffensis
AAAACTCACAGACATTATGAACAACTTCAATGATGAGTTGAACACCTTCAGAGTTCATTTACCTGGAGGCGATGAAATTTCAATCGCAGATGAAGCCGCGGTGTTAGAACTGTTCGATTCTCAGAATCCAGATTGGTCAACAGGAGGACGCGTGACTTCAATTCCAATTGCTAGAGTTCCTCGCGTCTTTCTCCAAAATTCCGAAATGACCAAAAACTTCGTTGACCGTTACAATTCGTTGCAGACTGGAGAATTTGGAGAAATTGACGTTTACAAAAAATTGCTGAGTCTCAAAAACATGAAACAGGTTGGAGGCACTCTCATTTTTCCCAACGTCGATGGTAATCATTTTAATTCGCCGGAAGCCAAAGTTGAAATAGATTTCGTTGTAATTGATTCTCGCAAAGGAGTAATAGTTGTGAGCGTAAAAAATTCAACGCTGATTAAAAAGACGAACCATGTCAAAGATATGGAAAAACACACGAAATTCATTCGTTTGCTTCGAGACTTTAGCCAATGCAATTCATCGGTTCCTCCAGTACATGGACTAATATGTTCTTTAAAGTCTGATGTTAATCTTGACAAATTGCAGCGAGAAGGGTATTGCAAGCTGTCGGATTCCCACGAAAAAAGATTCGTTTTTCAGCCGAATGATATGATAAATTTTCTATCTGCGTGGGAACGTATGCTAGGAAAGATGCCAAATTTAGATCAGACGCAAGCCAGCAATTTGTCCAAATTGGCTTCCAGACTTGCAGTTTTTAACTTGATGGAAGGTACTTTATCATTTTTGCATGAAAAAATGGAGTCAAATGCTATTCAGGAAATCAAATTGAAAAAATCGGAAGCGTCAAAAATGATCGAGGAAGCTGTATCAATGAGTGCAGCTGGTCAAAACTTGGACGTTGCCAAAATTTCGGACCTAATGCAGCAAGTTCCTGCAACCAGTGTTGAGGACAGACGAGCTCAATGCCAGACTAGTGAAATACCAGACCAAACTCAAGGTCAGACTTGAGCAATAGAAACCTAATTAAAGGTCAACTGGTATAAAACTCAATGCACTCAGACAAGGTCAACTGGTCTGCTGGTATTTGATAAACTAATTAATTAACTGGTAATTAATTAACTGGTACTATTTGATGCTCAGTTTGTCGTGTCATTTTACAAACACAATCTCAATTCATTCTTCAACAATCAGTATCTCTTCTCTCTCCTCAGTTGAAACCTCAGATAACTCTCAAACCTCTATCCCCTAGTCCTACTTGCTCTAACTCTGAATCTTAACAGGTTATGGGCCCAGATTTCTAAACTTTTTGATTTAATAATTATTTGATTTCTGTCAGAGTTTTTTTTAGCTTTTATCTAGCCTTTAGCAAAGCAGAGATGGACTTGAAACTGGCTGGATTCAGTGGAAAGTCTGAAGATTTTCCAGCTTGGTCGACGAAGTTTGTGGCACTGATGCATACCAAAGGCCTGTTCAGGACTGTGATGGGCAATGACGATCTACCAGAAGCTGAACCTACGCTACCTGAGAATCCGAATGCTGACCAGATGACGGCGTACAACACCAAGATGCAGGAGCGAGCTGTGCTGATCCAGCAGAGGAAAGACAACCGAAACACAGTGTGGTCACATCTAGCTCTGGTCCTGAACAACACCACACTGATGTACATCAAGAACGACTGCGTGGCTGCGGATGGCTATGGCGATGGGACGAAGGCCTGGAGACTGCTGCAAGAGAAGTTTTGCAGTGTGGAGAGGCCTACAGTGGTCAGTCTAGTAGGCCAGCTTGCGAAGCTGCGCCTAGGATCAGAGGAGGATCTCGATGACTACTTCGTTCGAAGTCAAGAGCTGATGACGCGGCTGAGTGAAGCTGGGGAAGCAATTACGGACACACTCTTCAATGCGCTCGTGATCAACGGACTGCCTGACAGCTTTGAGCATTTCGTGGTGCAGGAGAGCTTCCAGCCGGCCAAGACTTTTACAGAGCTGAGAACGAGGTTGAGGAACTATGATGACTCGAGACGAGCTCGATGTGGAGAGAAGATTGGGAATGGACACATAGCTATGCAAGCTGTGAGGAAGAAGAAAGGAGCGTCGGGTGGTGGCTGTTTTGTGTGCGGTCAGAAGGGTCATTTGGCAAGAGATTGCAGATCCAGAAGTGACAGTGGTCAATCTGGTGCTCGAGGCAGTGGCTCGAATGAAGCAAGTGGTCCAACTTCAAGGAAGCAAGGGTGCTTCAAGTGTGGACAACAAGGACACTTTGCAAGGGACTGCAAGCAGGCAAAGACAGGGTTCTTCAGTTGTTGTGCAACAACCTCAATGAAGGGAGATGATCTCATTGTGGATACGGGATGCACCGATCATGTAGTGCGCGACAAGGCTGTCTTCTCAAGCTTTGAGAAATGGGATGAGGGGACAACAGTTGAGAATCCGAACGGTACAATATCAAAGATTGAGGGCATAGGCTCGGTGGAAGTGGACATACGAGACTGTCAAGATGTGACGAGGAGCTACACTTTCCACAATGTGCTGTTTGTGCCGAGCTACAACGTGAATCTGATGAGTGTGAGCTCAGCAATAGCTAGAGGGTCTAGTTTCAGCTTTACATCAGACTCTTCTCATCTTGTGGCACCGGATGGTCGACGGCTACCAGTGAAGCAGCGCGGCAAGCTTTTCTTCCTGGAGTGCAAGTTCAAGAGGAACGCGATGACTCTAGCTACGAAAGCGAAGATGGAGACAAGTAGTGCAATGCTGTGGCACCGAAGGCTGGGGCATCTCAACAAGCATGATCTAATATCAGTTGTTGATGTCGGCGAGCTAGGGTTCTGCGAAGTGTGCACAGCTTCGAAGATGCACGAAGTAGCAATGCCAAAGAAGACAGAGAACAGGGCAACTGCAGTGGGGCAGCGGGTCTTCAGCGACATCCAGGGACCATTTGAAGTTGCGAGCATGCATGGAGCGCGCTATGCCGTGAGCTTCATTGATGACTTCAGCCGTCTGGCAGTGGTCAAGTACCTGGTTAAGAAGAGCGATACTCTTTCGAAGTTCAAAGACTTTGTAGCTGAGCACGGAACACCGAAGTGCTTGAGAACTGACAACGGAGGTGAGTATTCGTCGAATGCTTTTCGGATGTTCTGTAGAGAAATGCAGGTGAAACAGGAGTTTACAGTACCTAATACTCCGCAACAGAATGGCGTGGCAGAGAGGTACAACAGGGTGATAACTGAGATGACTCGATGTATACTGGCCGATGCAAAGCTCTCAAAGATGTTCTGGGTACGAGCAATGTCAACGGCAGTCAGGGTTCGCAACTTGTGTCCTACATCCAGCAATGAGCATCGCATTTCATCAATGGAGATGCATTATGGGAAGCCATCGAAAGTCAACTACCTGCGAGTGTTCGGATGCCTGGCGTACTACCTGGACAGAGGAAACCGGCGGAAACTGGATCCGAAAGGCAAGAAGAGCAAGTTCATTGGTTATGACGAGGAGAGCAAAGCCTACTTGCTGATGGACCTGGAGACAAAGCGAGTGGTACGAGCAAGAAGCGTGACGTTCAATGAAGACATCATTCCAGACGACTTTCTGGTAGACAGTGAGCAGTCACAAACACTGGGTCTATCAATCGAGGGATGCATTGATGTAGAGGAAACTAGCACGAAGAACATCACTGAGTCTACCAATAAAGCGAATGATAGTGGAGCAGCAGCTTCAGTGGGGGTTACGGAAGATGACCCAGTCGAGACTGAAGAATTGGAACCACCTTCCACAGAGCCTCCAGAGCAGAGGCCAACAGAGATTCCAGAGCAGCGGTCAACTAGAACGCGGAACCCTCCCATCCGATACGGACTGGCTTACACTCATGCTTCAGTGATAGCACAAGAGCCAAGAAGCTACTTGGAAGCAGTATCTGGACCAGAAAGGGAGCAGTGGCTAGCAGCTATGGCTTTGGAGGTGCAGTCACTGAAGGCAATGGGCACCTGGACACTTGTTGATAGACCAAATTCTCGCAAGGTCATTCCTGGACGCTGGGTGCTTGCTGTGAAGAGAGATGCAATGGGACAAGTGGAGCGGTTTAAAGCCAGATACGTGGTGAAGGGTTTTATGCAAGTGGAAGGACTGGACTTCAATGAGACCTTTGCGCCAACCTGTAAACCAGAAACAAAGAGAATACTACTGGCTTTGGGAGCGCAAGATGATCTTGTACTTCATCAGATGGACGTGAAGTCAGCCTTCCTCAACTCGCCGTTAACAGAAACTGTGTATATGGAACAGCCCGAGGGGTTCAGCAGCGGGGACAACCAAGTGTGTTTGCTACAACGCAGTATCTATGGGCTGAAGCAGGCAGGAAGGGACTGGTACCAGACGCTGAGCACGTTTCTTCTGGAGACTGGTTTCACTCGAAGCACCAATGACTTCTGTTTGTTCACGATGAGGGGAATGGATGATGCTATGATCTATGTTCTAGTATGGGTGGATGATATCATCATTGGCTGCAAACTGCAAGCAGAAGTTGACAGGGTGAGGGACCGATTCACTGACCGATTCAAGATGGATGATCGCGGTCCATTAGCCTGGTTTTTGAAAATGCAGGTCAAACGGGCACCTGGTTCTGTCACTGTGAATCAGTCTCGCTACATTGAAGACTGCTTGGAGCGCTTTGGGTTGGCTGACTGCAAACCAGTAGGGACACCAGCTGATATCAGCACTCAGTTGACGAAGAAGGACTGCCCTGGAGCGGGCTCAGAAGAAGCAGTGGCAATGCAGCGTGAGGACTACAGAGGCATAGTGGGCTCGTTATTGTACATAGCCAAGCAAACGAGGCCAGACATCCTAGCTACTGTGACTCAACTTTCACGGTTTCTGGAGAATCCTGGGAGAACACACTGGGTGGCTGCTAAGAGAGTACTGCGATACCTGAAAGGAACCAAAGATCTGGAGCTGTGCTACATCAAAGATCCTGATGGGTTCAACCTTTATGGTTCAGCAGATGCTGACTGGGCTGGTGACGTTGATGACAGAAGGTCAACAACAGGCTACAGTTTTCATGTGCAGCGGTCAGGAGCAGCAATCAGCTGGAGTACCAAGAAGCAACCTACTGCAGCAATATCTACCAGCGAAGCTGAGTATCAAGCAATGGCAGCGGCTGTTCAGGAAGGCCTCTACTTACGATCCCTACTCAATGAGATGGATATGACGTGTGATGGTCCAACTGTGATCAACGAGGACAACCAGAGCTGCATCAAGATGTGCAAAAATCCCGTAATGCAGAAGCGTACAAAGCACATTGATGTCAAGTATCACTTTGTCCGAGAGCGGGTCGAGGATGGAACATTTGCGCTCGAGTACTGTCCAACCGAAAACATGGAGGCTGACTTGTTGACGAAATCCCTGAGCAAGGCAAAGGTGGATCAACATCGTCGAACGCTGATGGGTTGCAGCCTGACATTGGACAAAGCCAATTCAGCCTGAGTGGGGGTGTTGAGGACAGACGAGCTCAATGCCAGACTAGTGAAATACCAGACCAAACTCAAGGTCAGACTTGAGCAATAGAAACCTAATTAAAGGTCAACTGGTATAAAACTCAATGCACTCAGACAAGGTCAACTGGTCTGCTGGTATTTGATAAACTAATTAATTAACTGGTAATTAATTAACTGGTACTATTTGATGCTCAGTTTGTCGTGTCATTTTACAAACACAATCTCAATTCATTCTTCAACAATCAGTATCTCTTCTCTCTCCTCAGTTGAAACCTCAGATAACTCTCAAACCTCTATCCCCTAGTCCTACTTGCTCTAACTCTGAATCTTAACAACCAGTGGTACCTCAAGTTGCAATCAAAAAAAGAAGAAGTCGTATTTTTTGTGGACAAATGACCAGCTAAATGTAATATGGCGCATAATCGCAGAGCTTAAACAGCATAAATCATCCGCAAAAGGATGTCGCATTCTAGTGGCTGGACCCAAAGGGTCGGGTAAAACGATGCTACTTCTTTATGTAGCGGAGTTAGCCAAACTAGTCCTAGCACCTGATAACAAGGACATGGAACCCAAAGTTGCTGTATGCGACGGACGTTTGGGCTCAACGCAGATTCTTTTTGAAAAATTGAAGAAGCAGCTGAGCAATAAAAGCATTTGCGTACATCCTGAAATGATTCCCAAAAAAAACTTGCTCGAAAAGTACGATCTGATTCTTGTCGACGAGTATGTTCACATCATTGGATCTGTCCACATTTCCAATTTTTCACATTCACAACATGTCATCATTTTCACGTCAGACAAATTGACCATCTCTCCTGAAAACCCAATTCTTCTTACTTTCGAGGTCCTGCATTTGTCATGTTCCTTGCGATCCACAGTAGAACTGGCAAGTTTCGCAGAAGAGTTCCGAAAAATGGATACAGAAAACCGGCACATTAGTCTCAGAGCCGGTCACAATTATCGAGGTCCTGAACCTACTGTAAAAATACTCGACTTCGATTCGACACAGGATCCCGAACAGAGCACATTCGCCAAGCAGGCATCTAAGTACATCAAACAAGTTGTCCTAGAATCACGTGGTTTGAAAAACATACTAGCAGTTCCATATGTTCATGCCATTACATTGAGTCGAGTATTAACACAACTGGCGAATCACAAAATCCGCTACGAGTACAAAAATCCCGGAGATTTTTACAGCAAATCCCGCCATCTTTTCGAAGATGAAGAAAATCCAGAATGTAATTATTCCACTTCTAGTGATTATCCGGTCGTGACCTTTGTAACTGGAAATCACGTGGATGGGGCGGAGTATGGCTCCGTAGTTGTGCTGCTCGAAAAATCCCTCCCTCATTTCTGGCACAATTTTCTATTTCATAGTTTGTTCATTGCCTTCACCAGAGCCACGACAAAACTTGTAATTGTTGTGAACAATGCCACAGAAGCTCCTGTAGTCCACATGCCTTCAAAAGAGAATGCGCCTATTTTTTGGCATATGATTGGTCCTACGTTTGGGCCCCAATACGCTTACTCCTGGATTAAAACGAATATGTCCAATTTGAGCTCAAAAGTACATGCCATTCTTGAACAATCCTTTAGGTCGCCCTTTCCTATCATTTTGTTTGGTATAAATCCCATAATTGAGGGCATGAGCGAAATTGACCCCCCTATCCAATCGGACCCGGCTGCTAATCTGAGTGCCAAAAAGCTAAAATGGTTCAAATTGCCAAATGAAAACACATTGGTTCTTTTGAGAGACGACAACGATTTAATTTGTTTGGGAAGATCTAATTTATATCAAGAGTTTTGCGCCCTCATTTTTGTTATTTTCTCAGAAAATATATTCCTCGAAATCGTAAATCGTATTGATAGGCATAGATTGTTATACTTCATGCACGAAAGACAACTTGGGTTTTCGCCAATTTATTTGGTAACAACGTTCGATATAAACCGTTCGGCTGTTGATAGTGACAAAGTTTGCGAGCATTTGTCAAAAAAAAGTCAGTCAGGTGGCATTTTTGAAAACCAGTTAGAAGAAACATCGCAAAAATTGGTGACAAAAAATTCAAACAATCAGCAGCAAAATGAAAAAAGTGCCGAAGTCAAACATCATTTCAGACCTGACAAGAGTTCACATTCAGAACTATTAGCCGAAACGTCACAGAAGGAAAACACGCCCGATTTGACAAAAAGTTTTGAATTGTTATCGAAAAATTACAAAAGTCAGCTAAATTCTTCAAAAATTGAAGAGCTGTGTACTATGCGGATGAAACTTGCAGAATTAGCGAGAGAACTTGCTTATTGTCACTATCCTCTATCTGTCGAGCAGAAGAGTCGGGATGAAAAGAATCTGAGCCTTGCTACAGACTTTTTCTCGAAAGCACAAGAGTTTAATCCGGTTTCAATGATTGGACATTTTGAGCATTATAAAAAATGCTTGAATCTGCTGTCTAAAGAAGTTACCGAAGGCTGGCAAAAAGTAGACAATCAAGAGAAAGAAGCGAAATATATTTTAAACGTCGGAACACAGAAAAAGAAAATAGAAGACGCTGTGATTCGAGATAAAATCAATGGTAGCCCTTGTTACAATTTGATCAAATTCAAGTCGGACTGTCTTCTACTGGACAAAAGTGAAAAGTGTTGCCATCACTCGGTATTTGGCGCAATTCTGGCTGCGTGTCTTGCTGGAAAGAAACAAGTGTCATTATTGATGAATCCAGGAGATTATGAGGAGCTCTGGTCAGTGTTTTTAAGTAACCCGCCAAGCCTTCAGATTTTTCACCTCCCCTGTGAAGTGGACATCGTTGGAAACTGGGTTCCTGAGAATCAAACTTCTTCTAATAAATGGATCAGCGAAGACCCTCCTATAGTGATCCAAAACGTGGTACAGAACCTTAAAGTACCTAGTCTATTGGCAACTACTTTCAATCTATTGGCAACGACCATTTATCTAACTAGAGTAACCGTAAAAAATTGGCAAACCTCTCAAAACCCAGCTATTTTTAGCAGCTCCAATTCCGTTCTAGAAGCCACAGAATGTTCGTTTATGTCTGAATGCGCGGCAGCTATTTCTCTTCACAAAAATTCGAAGATAATTTTGGAAAAATGTCGGTTCGTTGACACATACGGAGCTGTATTATCAACATCCGAGGGAAAACTACACATATCAGATACCCTAATTGACAACGCAAAATTCGCTGCCGGCATTGAGTTGCGAGCAAACGTCTCAGCTCTGATTGAAAACTGCAGGATTCAAAACTGCTCAATGCAGGCTGTTTCTTGCATGGACAGTGACGTAACAATAAGAGACTGTCATTTTAAAGCAAACAATTTAAAAGCTACTGCAGATTTGGGTGCGATTCAGTTACTTCGTTGCAAAACTGAAGTCTTGAGCACAACAATAAGGAACCAACAGAGACATGGAATTGTTGTAGAGTATGGTCATTGTATTGTCTACAAAGTATCCATCAGCGACTGTAAAAATGGGGCGATTTTAGTTGCCGGCGAGTGTTCCGTTAGCCACTGTGATTTTCAGCACTGTCCGTTTGGAATGGTTATTGCGGGACTAGGCTTGTTGAGAATGTCATCCAATGAGATTACGCAGTGCAAGGCAAGGTTCGCAAGACTTCCGGGGACGAAAGCTCCAATAAACATGGACACAAATTTAGAAGAGAATGATTCAACAATACAGTGTTCAAATGAACCGTGGGAAATTGAAAAGAACGCATCAAAAATTTTCGAGAAACGCGCAAAAGTTCGAGAGGAACTGCGAAAGAAACGTACTGAGCTAGGCAAGGTTCTGGGATTTGAGCAGCCATTCCCACTTCCTTGTGGCTTTTGTACCGTGGACGTTTACGAAAAAAGGTCGCAATACTTTCTATGCCCACGATGTGAAACGACAGTATTCTGCTCGAACATTTGCCGAGAAAAAAGTAAATTTCTACACAAACCACAGTGTGATTGGACAGCAGATATTCTTGAAAAATTTCAAAAAATCAAGTCGAGCGAACTGAGCAACCAGAAGAACTCGGAATCACCGCAAAAGAGCTCTAGAACTGCCGAGAAAACTGAGAATGAACAACTCGCACCTGGCCTCAGAAAAAAACGTCGCATTACAAAAAAAAAGAAATAAGCAAAATAACCAAAAACCAGGAACTTTTGTGTTTTTTTTTTCTGTAATCGTTAATATCTATTCTGTTTATAGTTTTGACGAACTAATTTTTGCTTTTGGCGAATAATGATTTAACTAAATGGCTGCATGCAAATAGTTTCAACAAATTGTTCAATAATTAGGTGATATTACAGAAAATGTCAGATTCAAGTTAAATAGCTAGATCGCAGTTTCTTATACCTCAAAGCATCCGGTTTTAAGCAAAAACAATCACTTATATTACGATTTTAGTACCAGTTTTACTAAAATTGACCAAAATTCTTTTTTAGTCAATTCATAATTGATTATAACCTTCTCCGTTGAAAGCAAACTCAAAACAGTTAAGCGTTCCAATCGATTATAATCGATATTATCTATCTATTTTAGTTATTTCTAAAACTTAATTTTGAGTAATTTTTGTTCGAGCTTGATACAAAATGCTTACAATTATGCTTTTTGAAAGACGTTGGTTTATGTATAAAATGGGAAAAAACTCTTTTGGCAGTTTTCAAATCGATTTAAAATTATAATATTTTTTTTCTTTTCTTCTCGATCAGACTTGATTCATCAAACAAATTTTCATGCTTTCAACCAACAAAAACTCATTACATCGTTTTGATTGCATGATGTATCTGAGAAAAAAATTATCTTTCATCTATTAATCTATCCATCTATTCATCTATTCATCCTTTTATTTAACATAAAAGGATCTCTATGACTTTTTGTGTGGTGAAAATTTCAGATGGTTTGTGTGGTGTTCAGATGAGATTTAGACGTTTATAGAGATTTTGTTAATGAATGAAAAATATTAACCAATAGAAACATTTAAAACCAGCTTTTTGTGTGACTAAAATTTGAAAATTTAAATTTGATTAAAGTCAGTTGCAACCGAACCGAATTAAGGAGTTTCCCTGTATGAATTATATTCATTTAAAAAGTTTCAAAAGAGTTTATAGTCACTCGGAAAATATTACGATTATAATCGATAATAACTTATTTAAATACTTTTTTTTGGTATTTATAATCATTTATAATTGACAAAAGATCAACAATATAGTCCATAAAAATCAATCATTTAGGCATGTTTTTGGGTGCGGGTTTTCATAAGGTTTTGAAACTAAAACCTATGCAAATAAGTGTAAGCTTCGAACTTTTCAATTAAACTTATATGACAGAGTAGTTTAATAACAAATTATCTAAGTAGCCTGCACAATTAATTGAAACTGAAATGACAATAATATGTATTATAGTTCTTACATTTAATCAAAGCAGTACTCGGATAGTTTTCAAAATTATCACGTATTGTATTATAACACCAAAATGTCTTATAAGTGTGTCTCAATTTTCATCCAATTTCCGATTACTCTCCGGGAATTTTCCTGATTTTGTGAGAATGATGAACGATTATAATTGTAGAAACTGGCTCATGACATTTCTGCTTCCTCTTTTTATATTTTTGACGCTGTAATTTTTTTTTCAATTTTGTCGTTGTATATTCAAATCTAGTGTTTAATTCTCAAAGTTTTTTTGCTTTTCTTTCTTTTTACATTGTTTTTTCTTCTGAATACGATCTTTGCATGACTTAGACAAATATTGCAACTGGTTTTGAATAAAATGAGGACTATTGTAAACAAAGCTGTTTAGGCCAAATAAGAAGAAGGAAAAAATTATCTCGATAATTTTAAATGACTTGAATTACACACCGCAGACTGTTCACATGAAATCCTCCACCTGCAAACTCAGCTTGGACTATGAAATCACTTGGATTTTTTTTTTGTATTCCGTTGGATGAAATATAAAAAAAACGATTAAGCTTACTTTGATGCAGAAAATAAAGAAATCGTAAAAAATAGAAGAAAAATTTCAAAAGAATTTTTGCCTCAAAAATAAGAAAACGATTGACCACACGTAAAAATAAAGAAATTGAAAGTGATAGAAAAAATTTAAAAAAAAATTTCAAATTTTGCCAAATTTATGGGAACTTATTGGTTGATAAGTCATTTCATTGTCCAAGAGGGCAAAAAGCGAATCAATTTTGTTGAAAAATTATATTTGTTGAAAATCAATTAATTCATTTTTCCCACTTAAGTTAGATGAAAACATTCAGGTGGAAACATTTAGATGGAAGAATTTAGGTGTAAATGATAAACATTGATGAAACAGAAAGGAACTTACCTTAGCAACTGATTAACCTACCAAAATCAATCAATCATTGATATTTCTGATTATTTGAAAAGAATCTTGGCTTAATGGTTCTGGAAATTTTGCTGGTTTAGCTAATAATTTCCGTTGAATCTTGAAGGACATCACAGATTCTTCAAAAAGATTCTAAATATCTCGAGGAACAAAATGAAAGTAACTTGGAAATTTTGAACAATTTTGATAGTTGACGAAAAAAACTCGGTTTTGACCAGATATTTTGAAAAAATGTTGACTGTTACCTTAAAGATTTTTCCAAAATTTTCAGAAAAAAAAACTGAAAATTTTTTGGCATTCTAATTTTTGAAAAAAAAAATTAAAACCCTTAAAACTTCAGCTGATCGTGCTCATAACTGTAATAAAATCATGCTCATAACTGTAATACTTACACTAAAGTTCGTTTTCCAAAGTAAAGTTACTCAAAAATGTTTTGATCATCATTAGTCTTAAGGCAATTCAAAAACGAGTAAAAAATTTTAGTTCCTGTAAAAAGGCGCAAAAAAATCGAAGTTGTTAACAAAAATCAACAGACTTGACTGCAATATATAAATGTTGCAAAAATTTACGATTTCATTTTTCTTTAAAAAAAGTGCAATCAAAAATTTCTAGAAAACACCGATGAATGCCAGGTGAATGGGTATTTTTTGCTGTCAAGTATTTTAGTAGAAATCAAATAGAAAAAAATTAAATCAGCAAAGTCAACATTTCATGAAAAATTCCCCTTTAAAAAGCAATTGTAGGCGAATGAAGTAAGCATTTTAAATCATCAAATCAAGAATATGTATTAAAAAAGTATGATGAATTTCTACCATTTTTCAGACTAAAAACGGCAAAATCTTTCACAATTGCAGTTTAAAAAGAAGAATTTTTGATTAAAAAGAAGTATTAACTTTGAAAAATACCAACAATGATTGTGATTTTAAAGAGTACACTTTTTGTCAATAACTCAACATGAATCAAATTTTAGGCCTGAAGAAGAGTTCATTCAGATTGATTGATAATTTTATTATTATTTTACTTAAAACTCAATTGGTTATCAACGGCTGTTCCTCGCGTGTAATCAAAACGCTAAGCTGAAAATCGTATTTATTGTTGTCGAACTGATGAAAAGAAAAAATTTGGACTCAAAAACAGAAACATAGTTGATTGTACACTTGTAGTATCAAAAATTGTTCAAATTCGAGCCAAACATGCTGTCGGGCACCTTTCTACGACGTCGGAAACGAATCGTCTAAAAAAGCTACAGATAGGCGGTTTTGGTAAAAATTAATTGGGGCCTTTAAAACAGTTTCATTTAAGCTGTGTAAACCTTATCCTAATTATTTGGATATATGATAACCGGTTGTCAGCGGTTTTTCATCGGGTGCAATCGAGACGCTAAGCTGAAAATCATCGAGGCTTTGTTGTCGAACATCTTGGTGAAAAGTTTCGAAGTGATTTTTCATAACAAACTGAGGCTATATTATGGCCACTAAAAAAGTAGGGTCAGGCTAGACTGAAACAAAGAAGTTGTCAGGTGGTTTTTTGGGACAATGAAAAGCATTTTTCGTTTTTGAGTAGGAAAAAAGAAAATGCCGGTCTGACCCGCCGATTTCAATACTGATCGAATAGTTCCTTGCATGGTTTCGGTGTTTTTTATTAAGTTTCCGTTGTAGACCTTTTGTACATGCATACATAACCTGGAGTGCTCCGTTTCTTTCAGGAATCGAAAAAATAATTGACAATAAAATTATAAAATTATAGAACTATAACGTATAAAATTATACGTTAATTTTTGACTTATTTTTAAAATAGGGCGACCCGAAGAAAAATGATACGCATCTGATAAACATCGCAGGCTTTAAACAGTTACCGTTATTTAACAAAAAAAATTACCTTACTTAGTTACTACCTTTTGAACTTTGTTATAAAAATCAAGCTTAAAACTTTTTTTGATCCTCTGTCTATATTGTTTTCTTGAATCGTTTTCTCACATTGCTTTTCAAAGAAGTCAAAATAAGTAGTCTAGGAGTTTTTTACACAGTTGAGAAATGAAAAAAAAATGCGAAAAAGTGCTTTTTTTTCCAACACGGTGAACATTTTTGGTCTCGTAAATTTTTGATTGTATATTTGCTTACAATCTATCACTTAAAAATTAAAAATCCGAGAAATAGGAAATGAGAGAAAGTGAAATATTTTCATCCAGGTCGAAGCAACTTTGATCGCCATTTTGATGGCCATTTTTGAGCAAAGAACCCAATAAGAATACGATACAATTAACACATTGCTCATTAGTGTGATTGTAAACATCTGTCCATTAAATGTGTAAAAGATTTTGGATCAAAACGTGAAACAGCTCAAAAAACATCCTAAAATATACCAACTTGCAACCAAGGTATCTTACTCAAAAGTTTCAAAGCCTACTCATTTTTAACCTGAGTTTTTACAGCTAACCTTTTAATATTTTCAACCTGTGTCTACTAATAAACTATTACAAAAGACTGAAAACATTTTTCAAGAAACATAGTTGAAGAAACAAATCAAGTTAAAAAAAAAACAAACTCGTGGTTTTCTTTGCCACTGTAAGAAACCGGTTGCGTGGTTGATAGTGAATTTCTATTCACTCTTGGTAAAAACATGTTGGCTTCCTGGACTTCCTGCAGAGCTACTTAGCAGGTGTACAGACCAGGCTCTCCTTGTAAATTTCTTCGAAACAGCTTTCTTATGCCGATATATAATTGTGAATATGTTAAATGGACAAGTCTTGCGAATGAAAATATATTAATCAATAAATGAGTTACTGAAAACAAGATTTAACTGAAAACTATCAGTTCCATTTCCAATTTAATAAGTTTTTTTAAATAAATTTTGATGACATTTAGTTTCATAGCATTTTAAGGCAACAAAAGGAGGCATACCAAAGCAATCATTTTAAAACAAAAGAAACTATAATAACGCACTTTGACCATGAAACAGACAACTCTTCAGGAGAAAGTTCCAGTTTTTACCAAAAAAAACAATCAAATTTCTTGATGATTTTTTGTTTCAATGTTATTTTTGACAATATAGTGAGGCGTCAACAAACAAAAAATTTTCCAAAAAAAATTTGCGCATGGAATTGAATATTGAAATGTCTTTTCTTTCTCCTGTGGAAATGATTTTGATCTCGCAAAAAGAATTCAAATAAAACTTCAGTGTATAGTCTTGAATTAAGAAAATCCCAAAGAAGTTCTCAGAAATTTCTCTTATTGGTACAGATGTTGTAAGAGATTTCAAAAATGCTCTTCGAAAGTTTTTCGAAAATCTTAAAGAGAATAAAAATCCAAAGAAAATTTTGAGACTGCTTTGCAAGCTGCATAATTTTGTACAGTTTTAAAAGTACTTAATTGTTTTTAAAACTGTTTAACGCTTTATGCAAAACAAAACTTTTCAAGATGATGTTCAAGATGACTGAGCCTGGGATGCTAACATCTAAGAGACTCAGCAAAAAACTGCTTTACCGTGAACTTTTTAAACTTGATTTTCGAATAAGGACAAGCTAAGCGTCTATATTTCTTAATAAACCTTCTTTTTTGTGTTTCTTCGACCCGACCAGGATAGTTCTTGTGATGGAAACGCTGGTTCTCTAACTTATCATACTGACTGCAGTTGCAAGAATCATGCAACTGCAGTCAGTATGAGAAATAAGAAAAACAGCGTTTCCACCGCGATATTAATCCTGGTCGGGTCGAAGAAACACAAAAATTAAGGTTAATTAAAACATATAGAAGCTTAGCTTATTTGAAATTCCTAACTTAGCCACAATAATTTTACTGCTTCCTCAAGTATGTTTAACTGCTTATCATTTTTTTCAAATACTGCTAGTATATAGCGTCTACATAGAACAAAAAAACGGTGACCGGTAAAAAGACGACAGCCGTTAAAACGACACCAGCTTTTAATGAGTCGACGACGCTACACGCAATTCTCCACATTGCATATCTGAGAAATTTATTCAGCGTAAAGTCGAACTGCTCATTTTACATAAAATAATTACGCTTATTTGTCGTCCTAATGTTTTGTTCTCTTAATGGCCTATCCTCTTAACATTTAAAACTCAAAAAAAAATCCTAAGTTTATCGATATTTTAGCAGAAACCGAGATACAATGCTGATTTAAATTATCCGGTAGAATTATCTAAAAAAAATTATCTAAAACAAGTTGAAGTTTAAAAGGCGTTTTTGCCAAATTCGGTTCAGTTTAGGTAAAGATTAATGAAAAATGCGCTCAGATTTTAGCAGAATTAATGTCCAGAAAACTAGTTGGTGAAGGTTGAACGAAAAATTTACACCAGACAATTCAGTTTTGCTTTTTTAGTCTTTCAAGTTACGCCAAAACTAACGGATCAATCGCTAACAAAACTAAATTAAAGTAAGCTTTTTATATAACCCAACAAAATTTATAAAAGGTATAAGCATCTCAGTTTTGTATAATTATTTTTATTTTCGTATAATAGCCACTATTTGTCATTTTTACTATGAAAATTAACAAAATTTTGCGGAACCATTTTTAAAAACTTGCGCTAGTATTGTGGAATGTGTACCCTTCTTAAAGTTGGTTGGTCTACGCAAACGGCTCACTTTGCTATCATTATCTCAGTCATCAATTAACTTGGCGTAATTTATGATTGTGTGAAACAGCCAAAACTGTTTTTGGGGTGAAAAGTGTACGGTTGCCAAAAAGACTATACAATTTGCCTAATGGTAACATTGGTAGGAAGTACGTGGACCTCCTGACAGATGAACTGAAGCTTCTTTCTACCCCTGCTGATTCCACTTCAGAAAGAGTTCTGGTCATGAGTCGTGTTTTGTTACAAAGAGATCCAATGATCAACAAAAGACATTCAAACACTTATTTAACGGCGCATTGAAGACTGGAAGGAAAACAAATTCGACAAATTGTTGGCGGAAGCAGTGAGATGTAGCAAAAAGAAACAAATAAATTAAGATAATTTGGACGACAAACATGTCTCGAAAGTGTTTTCTTCATTAATGATGAAAGGCAAAGTGAGAAGCGCAAAGCGGTGGCTCTCGGAGAGAGCAATTGGGGGTGTGCTTGATCCGATGTAAGAGGTGAAGAAAGGTGTGACCATTTGAGAGACTTTGAAGTCAAAGCATCCAGAGCCACACAAGTCACATCTCTCTTCGCGATTGCAAGTGCCAGTTTTTCCCGGCTTTGAGGATGTTATAATCAGTTCTGCTTCCATTAAAAAGACGACACGCTCTTTGCAGGGCAGTTCGGGAGCTTCAGGAACAGAATCTGAACATTGGCAGACGGTTTTATTACGTCATGGGGCTCACAGTTCAAACTTGAGAGACGAAGTTGCAACTCTCTCCACAAAAATGTGCAATCAAATCTTACCATGGTCGAAATTGCGAGCACTAGTTTCTGAAAGATTGATTGCGCTTGATAAATGTCCTGGCGTGCTACCTATTGGCACAGGTGAGTGTCTACGGAGAATAATTTGCAAAAGTGTGGCTGAGTTCACAAAAATTGACCTTGAAGAAACATGTTCGACTGATCAATTAGCTTGTGGACTGAAAGCTGGCGCTGAAGGTGCAATTCATGCGCTCTCTGATGTTTTTGATGACAACAAGGAAGATGGCTGTAGCATGCTGTTGATGGATGCATCAAATGCTTTCAACTCGCTCAATCGTGAAACAGCGTTGTGGAATGCTCAAATATTGTGGCCTAGATGTTCTAGATTTTTCTTCAATACTTACAGAGGCTTCGCGTCGCTTTTCGTTGCTGGCGCCGATGAAGCGATATACAGTAGGGAACGAACAACACAGGGAGACCCACTGGCAATGTTCTTCTATGGTTTTTCACTTCTTCCCCTGATTCGGAAGTTAAAGGATCCGAACAATGTGTTACAAAGTTGGTATGCTGATGATTCTGCGGCCATAGCAAAACTCAAGAAATTGGAGATATGGCTCAAAAACTTGATTGAAGAAGGTCCCGCCTTCGGTTACTTTCCAGAGCCTTCCAAAAGTTTTCTGATTGTCGATAAACAATATGCTGAAGAAGCGCATCACATATTTGACAAGTAATCGATTACTATAGTGGAAGGGAAGAGGTTTTTGGGCGGTTTCATTGGAGACGGAAATGAGAATGACATCTACCTGAAAAAGAAAGAACTTGAATGGGTAGACAGAATTGAGAAACTTTCTTTTGTGGCAAAATTAGAACCACAATGTGCTTTATCAGGACTGACTAAGTCCCTACAAGCGGAATGGAATTTTTCCCATCGTGTTTTGGGTGGTTCTAGTCAGCTTTTTCAACCGCTAGAGAACCTTCTGATGGAGAAATTCTTACCTACGATACTTGAAATTTCGTCGATTTCATCAATGGAGAGACGTCTCTTTTGTTTGCCAGCAAGAAAGGGTGGTCTTGGAACGTCTAACCCAACCAGTTTCGCTGATGAGTCTTACAACACGTCACGGGAAGCCGTTACGGTTCTTTATGATGCTATTATTGATCAGCACGGTTTTTCCCATGAAGACCACAGAAAGCAAATGTCTCGATCGCGGAAAAAACATCATCGAAAAATGGAAAAAAAACATGAAGAGTTGTTGGGAGAGTTATTGAATGAGCTACCAGCAGACCAAGTTCGCGCAGTAAAAAGAATCAATGAAGGAAGCTTGTCTGCCTGGCTGACAGCGTTACCGATTGCTGCAGAAAAGTTTGATCTTTCGGAAGTGGAGTTTCGGGATGCATTGAGTGTCCGGTATGACAAAAACTTGAACGCTTCGCCGACTTTTTGTGATAGTTGTCAGTCACCAATCACCCTACGGCATGCGTTAGCGTGCAAAAAAAGTGGTCTCTTAACTTTACGGCACAATGAGATTAGGGATGCTGTAGGCAACTTAGCTTCTTTAGTTTGGAAGGATGTACAGAGAGAGCCTGTTATTAGAGAATACAACCCGCAAGATGAGACACCCTCATTAATTGCAGATTTGTTTCGTCGTGGATTTTATGTTAGACAGGGAGGAGCGTCTTTTGATATTCATGTCTCTGACACCGACGCCATCTCCTATCAGAACAGAAGCCCCATGAGTGTTTTGCACTCAGCAGAGGTTGAGAAAAAGACAAAATATTCAGACGCGTGTCAGGAAAGATATATGTCTTTCACTCCTCTTGTCGTGTCTGTTGATGGGATGCTCGCTCCAGAATTTTCAAATTTCCTTCGGAGAATAGGAGAAGCATTATCCACCAAGTGGGAGAAACCCTATAGTAAAACTATGAACTGGGTGAAGTGCCGGCTGTCTTTTGCCGTCCTCCGTGCTTCCAGTGTGTGCTTCCGAGGCACAAGGACCAAGTGGAGGAGTCTTGGCTCAGACCATGGTTTCTTACCCTAGAGAAATATTTATGGATGTTCTACAATGAAGAGAAATTGGCTAGCTATGTGCAAACTCTGCTAGTGATGTAAAACGTGGACCTAAATGAAACAAAAATGTTAAAAAGTGAACCAAATAGATAATTGACTGATTTCACATTTTCTATGATTTCATTGCATGTTTTTGAGCTCAAAATCTGATTTATATTGAACATAATCTTGATTTTTTGCATACGTTTTAGCCCAAAAATTGATTTACATTGATGATGTTTACTTTTATTCTAGAAAATAATGTATTCGAAAGATTGCAAAAAAAATTGATTTAATTTGATTTGAATCGGATTTTAAAGACACTAAATCGATCTGTTCATGGATTTTATAAAATTGATTTTAATTGATTGCAGTAACATTTGAATGGATTTATATAAAATTCGGATGGACTTTACTGAGTCAGAAGAACCATCCAAATCTATCAAATAAAATTTTTAAACACTTAAATTGATTCAAATTTTTCAGGAAAGATCGGTTTAAATCGATATAAAATCCATTTCAATTCAAAAAATGTAACTTGTTAATCAATTTGGATCTATTTAATTGATTTTAAAAAATCATTTCAATCCAATCCAAATCCATTTTTGTCAGTGTGGGGTGATTCATAATTCGTGATCTTCGCAATATTGGAGAACCTCCAAACAATACCGATTTAGGGGGAGGGGACTACCCAAAAGAATGCGATCCCCTGACTATCCAAAGATACTTGGTACTTTTTTAAGATCTCGATTTTCGGCTGACTGAACCTAAAATTATTCATAAAGCGCCTTGGACGCCAATAAATGCTACTTTCGAGAGGGTAGCGTGCGCCGAAAAAAAAACATTTATTTTTGGTCAAAAATGTCCAAAAAGTGCCTAAAAACGGCTTCTTTGGCCTTGTTGTATGAAAATTTGCCGGCTCTTTTCCAGTTTCCTACCCCTTTTGTTTTTTTTCCTGAAATTCAATAAAAATAAAAGTCTAATTAAAACAATTTTTTATGTTACACATTGAATTGACACGTGTTGGCATGAACAAGTGATCAAACTTTCACAACATTTCATTTCGTACATGCAAAATGCCGTGTGAACAATTTATAAAACGCTCATTTTGGTATTTTATGACTTGGGTAGGAAACTAGAAAAGAGTCATTTCGATTGCTGCGAAAGAAATATGGCCAAAGCAGGGTCCTTTTAGTGATATGGTAGAGATCGGAAAATTAATTTGGTCGACCTAAAGTGAATGTAGACAATTTTTTTTTAATTTTGAAAATCCCCCTTAAGAAAATTCAGATTACAATCTAGTGTGGTTTTACCTGTGTGGGATTATCTATGTGGAGTTACACATGAATGTCACTACTGATCAACATTAATGTAGTTTCGAACAATCTTCTCTATCTATCGAAACTGTCTACTCTGTAAGAATCAAGGCTATACTCAAAATTATTTTTTCCTGAAAAATCTATATTCCTCCCCCCCCCCCCCCCCAGAATCGATTTGGAGGATATTGTACGACTGATCCTTCTCCTCGCACTATTTTATCTTCACTTTTCAGATAGTGATCCACCGTAAAACAATTGTCTCAAGGACACAAAAGCACGAGCACAGAAGGACTTAACTCATCTAAAAAACTCACAATCGCTCATGGCTCACATAAAGCAAAAGTAAATTCAAACAAGGGTAGCTGGTTTCTGTGCAAGTAGCACAGAATGTTCTGACCATAGCCTTAAAAAATACAAAAAAAACTTTTGCTCAAATTGGTGTAGTTTTATTTTGCATGTTTCGATAAAAAAAAACCTGAATGAAAAAATAGAATTGGGCATATTTGAGCTCATAGTGAAATAAGAACAGTGGAAAACAGTTTTTGGAGTAGAATGACTAGAAAAACGAAAACAAAATGGAAAAAAAATTCAAAAATTTTTTTCAAAGTTTTTTGCGGATTTTTTTTTGAATTTTCAAGTTTATGATTCCCAAAATTGCGCTTAAAAAAAGCAAAAAATAAATATTTTTATATGAATAAAACTAAAATTTCACGGCTTAAATTACCCTTAAATATGCTATTGTAAGCCACACGGTCACCTTATTAGCTCGAAATTAGACCAAAAATCAAAAATTTCAATCCAGTTTTCTCGATACAGTGAACGAATTTTCGAAATTTTTTAATGTCGTTCGAATCACGACTGAAAGGTTTTTTAATACGATATATCAATCAACCCTGCCCGATGATTATATGTGGTAGCTGGTTTTTGATTTTGCGTAAAAAAAAATAAAACACTCGAATCCAAAGTTCCTCCTCATTTTAAGGGTCGAAACAAACTACGCAAAAATACTAAGCACCATACTTTCATGACAAGTTAAGCTAGTTGGAAACAACGCAAATGTACATTACTACAAAGTCTCTCAGATTAGAAGTCGCGCAAAGCATATGAAAACTTTTTCTCTGATCGTTATGGCAGTACTCATAACAAAACAGGCAAACACTTTCAGATCGGTTATGTCAGTCTAGAGCATTTGTTGTAGTTTTTGAGGTTTCTTCTTACACTTTTTCTCCCCTCCATGGCAATCTGAAGAGCAGGAATCTGAGAAAGTCTGATGTATCGTCTGAATATCTGCATTTTTGTAACTTGGTGAGCCTCTTTCTTCATATATGCAGAAGGCTTATCTTTGAAGCTATAACTTTGACTGATTTCAACTATGAACTCTTAAAAATACTCGCTTTACGGGTATTACCTACATGCGCCCTCGCTTCTGCGGAATTGCAGAAGACACCCGATATTTTATGTGACAAGAGAAAATTTTGCCAAAAATTATCAAAATTGAACACAAAATTTTTATTCAAAATATAAGATGAAATAAATGATTATTAAGATGGTTTTTATATATATATAATTGAAAAAGTGTTGTTAGGCTTATAAATTCGAAGGTTTTTTTCCTCAAAAACAAGGGAAGTTTCTAATTTTTTTGCACTCCACTGCCAAATGAATAGTCTTTTCTCGAACACTTTTTTTGACCCCGATTTGTAAATACTTTTAGATGCAAAGATTGCAGACATTATAAATAACTTGCAATTAAGTCCAAATGATTTTGACGAGCCGAACACATCACTAGCAGTAGCTCCCATTTGAAAAGAAATGAAACTTTCACAAGAACTAAAAATTCAAATCAGGCGAGAAAAAAAAACGACAATCATTGTCTTGAATGTCTACTATAATTTCAACCGCGTTTGAAGTTGTAAAACTTTTAAATTCGAAGGGTTTATTTTCTCAACTTGCTAATTGTTCTGGGTCTGCTAAAAGATTGGTCGGTACAACTATGATAGAGTGGTCCCTCGAAAAAGCAACTATGATAGGAAGTGCGGATAGGAAAGTGGTTGTTTTTCTTTGGAGTGCGGTCAAAAAGTTGACAACCGGTCAAAAAATAGGCTAATTTTATTATATTAACCTATCATAATCGAGAATAGAAAGCAAACTTACGAAATAAATAATTAATAAATAGGCTGTTTTCCAGTCCCCCCCCCCCTTTCAAATTCAATACTGAAAAGTCTATTCAACGTTGTCATAATGCAATGAAATTTGGCGTGATGAACAAATCGACAATTCTCAACAGATTTGTTCCTCATACTTTAACTACAATTTTAACTTTTTCAACTTCAACTTTTTTTTAAAAAACTTTAAAATATCGCAGCCAGCAGGATTCGAACCTGCGCGGGAAGATCCCATCTGATTTCGAGTCAGACGCCTTAACCACTCGGCCATGACTGCTTATAGGCATACAGAACAAAGGACAAATACAAAGTAAGTCTAGCATAAATAAAGCATAAATAAAGCACAATTTTGCACGTGCCCTTTTAACAAGCTGCTCATACACCAACACGCTAGTTTTCAGTTTCAGATTGATATTCAGTGACAAAATTGAAGAATTACAAATTACATCATTACACTACATTGGTACAGCAACAATATGAAATTTGAGCTCTTCTCGCCGTTTTCCCCACCTGTAATTCTGTGTATTTTTAATTTGTGTCCACGCCTCTCGCAGTCCAGTTGTCATAAATTTGGCATATGGGGGGGGGGGGGGGGGGGATCATCTCGTCATTAGCTCGTGGTTCATTGAGACCCAATAACAAAAATTTTTTGTTTCCACATTAAAACTTCGCAACTTCGTAACATCAATGGTTATACCGCTAAATTGATTTAGCTCTTTTTCGGAGTGGCGTGCCGCGGAGCCGCATTCTCCGGACAGCCGAAAAAGGAATTTGTTCCCGGATAGCCGAAAATTTATTGAAACTTGTACTGGTCGCGGTGGGTTTGGTCTATTTTTGTGGCTCGTTGTTTTGTCGAACCATTTCTTGTGCCTAATTTTTTTGCTATCTGGGAACGAAACTTTTTTCAGCAATCCGAGAATGCGACTCTGTGCGGGTAAACGAGTAAACACCTTTTACGGTGCCTCCTTGCTTTTTCTTGGGTACAACGTACAAGTGTGATAGTAAGAAAAGAAGAGCTTAAATTTGTAATTGTTGCTTTTGTTACCTCACACATATTTGTTCACTTCAGCCCCGAGAAATGCCGGAAGTTGCCCAGGTAAAATTTCCAGTCAGGCTAATCTTTTAAATAAAAGTCAAATCGGCTCTTTTTCCTCCCCCCCCCCCACCTGCAATTTTTTTACTTGTAAAGTTACTGTTCAAATTGTCCGATCATTATGTAAATTGACATGCGGACTAATTAGGATGCGCCAAACACATTTGGTCTTTATATTTAACCTTGTAAAACTCCTCGTTACACCATAAAATTGATGGTCGTAGAAGGTAGGGGAAAAGGAAAAAGAGCCCATGAAAAACGTATTTGGTCTTCATGTAACCTTGTAACGAGGACCTTGTAAAACCCCTCGTTACACCATAAAATTGATGCTTATTGATGAGGTGGGGGGAAGGAAAAAGAGCCAGGAAAATAAAACAGGAAACCCTGTTTGTATTGTTAAAAATGTTGTTGCATGTGGAGCAGCTTCCCGTCGGTCTCTTGACCTTTGCCCCGTAGTATCTTGATTTGTAAGGGCGGGTATGACTGAGCTCTTCATTGGATCTGGAAATCTTTGGATTGCTGAGCGAGTAAGCTTTTACTAGACTAAAATGCGGATTGCAACGCTGCTCGAATAATATATTGAATGTTTCGATTATTTATGCGTGGCAAGTTATCCGGACTCATGCTATTTCCAGTTTGAACCGAGGCCAACTTTTATTGGTCGTATTAGTTCTTCTCAAATGTTAGCATTTGACATTGGCAGTAAAAAATCATAGTTTATCAAAAAATTTTGAACAAAAACTATTCGAGATCAATCAAGGGGCAATCGGAATATTCAGGACTTTGCCCTGGTATACGAGCAATTTTTGTGTATATGGTTTGCGAATAAAAATAGAAAATTGACTCGCAAATGTATTCGGAACATTCAGGGCTTTGCCCTGATATGAGCAGTTTTATTAAGCAGTTTTGGGCGGCAGGTTTTTTTAAAGCAGAAAGCACATTGCACGGAAGTGCATTTTCACTGACAACCGACCACTGTTTTTACAATAGTCGGTTGCGCCAAAGACACTTGATGAGAAGCTACGGGTCGAATGAATTTTTTCCATGCTCTTCTCACTCAGTTCTTGGAATTAAAGTTGATGATGCCAATGAGAAATGAGAAGTTTTGACGAGTTAATTTTTTTCGTATTTTTGCCTAGGTTTGCCGAGTATCTGCATTCGTTGAGCTTAGCATGCAGTTGTTTAGCAGTTGTTGTAAAGTAACTAGAAATCACCCCTCTCAGATTGTGCTACATTAGTACACTAAAATTGCTCTGATTCCTTGTATGCGATGAATAGACTGCGTCGGTTTAATGGAACGATCGGCTTAAAAGCATTTTTAATGTAACAGCGATTCAAAGTGCTTTACTAGTAGTGTTATAATGAACATATGTGACCCAGCATATGGTGAAAAAGAGGAACAGTGCAATGAGGGAATAGGGAGGGGAGGGAGCAAGGAGGGAGGATGGAAGGAAGGGGTGTTCTGAATTGAAATCAGAAACACAATTATTAAAACTTTTACCATATGTTCTGACTTGAAATCAGAAACATAATTCTTAAACTTTTACCACATGTTCTGACTTGAAATTATGTGTTTGCTCGGTTGATAAAATATCACCAAAAGCAAACATTACAGCATGTGTTGTTTCTTTCTGATTGGTTTAACCAACAGATGGAATGCTGAAAATATCAAAATCTATGGTATATAAGCCAAGCGAAAATATACCAAATATCACTTCATCACTTTCTCAAATCTCATAACCACTCTCATACTGAGACCCCCAACCATCCTAATAACCAAAATCTCAAATCTCTATCTTGATAACTATAAATCCATACCCCAATGTCTCTTGATATAAAATTGATGTGTGTCCACTATATTTGAAATAATATACCTATTTACGAGTGAAAGAAACTTTGTCTGTTGAATAAGAATAGGAAAGTCTTAGCAACATTCAGAAAGACCCCTTGTTCTAACTAGCTGCGATTTGGTCGATCGCATAAGTTAAGTCAAGTTAGTTTGGAATATTTGGTGCGACCAGTGAGGCACACAAGTTTCAAAAATTCACTCAATTTTCAAAATCTCAAAAAACTGAGATTATCAAAATTTCAAAAGGTTGAAAATTTCAAAAGTTGAAATTATCAAAAATTCAAAAATTGAAATTATCAAAATTTCAAAAAGTTGAAAAGTTCAAAAATTGAAATTATCAAAATTTCAAAAAATTGAAAATTTCAAAAGTTGAAATTATCAAATTTCAAAAAGTTGAAATTATCAAAAACTCAAAAATTGAATTTATCCAAATTTCAAAAAGCTGAAAATTTCAAAAGTTGAAATTATCAAATTTCAAAACTTTAAATTGGATATCTTAACTTGAAAAAAGTAAGATGGCCGATCACCCAATCACCCATCCTAACTTGTCTTTTGTATCATTCTCAGGAAATGATTCAGACCTAAACGCAAAAGCCTTTTGGACTTCAGTTGAGAATAAAATTGTATTCTCACTAGGGCAACGACCCACAGACTCTGGCGCTCAGCCTAACTATGATCACAGACAAAAAAGTTTGTTTGGATCTTTATTAACCGAAACAGCTCTTGAATGGTATACTGATGAAGTAACTAATACTACTACTTGGGCTGAACTAAAAAATCTTTTTCTTAAAAGGTTCACTGATGGTAGAGATCGTTTCAAGCATCGAATTGATGCTGAAAATGCCACTCGACAAGAGCGCGAATTAATAAAAAATTACTTCCATAGGATTAAAACATCAGTCGACAAGGGTTGGCCTGAAAGCATTGATACTACTGTTCATGCTGATGCCGATGCACAGGCATTGGAAAAAAATATACAAACGAGACAAAGAACTCAAAAGTATATAGATTTCTCAGTTAAAGGTCTAAAACCCTTAGCTCTGAAGCAGAAAGCTCATGAATATATGATAGAAAACCCCAACGCAGGATGGGGAACGTTTACCAATCATATAATTACAAAAGATTTAACTTTTATCGTCGCCACTGATCCTGCAAACAAAACCTCGACAGATAAAATGACATCATTAGAAACGCAAATAAAAGAGTTAACCAAATTGATTAAAAATCAAGAGGTTAGTGCCATAAACGAACAACATTCCTTTCGTCGCCGAGATCCGGATGTAAAAGGCAGACCAAATAATACACGCTTTTGTGATTATTGTAGGATGAACGGTCATTCTATCTCTAGATGCTCTAAGAAACAAGTCCAGGACGAAGTAAACAAACTTCGCAAAGAACTAACAATAAAAAATGATAGAAAAGTGTCATTTGAGACCGACTATAAACGTAACCGAAATTTCTCAAATCAAAGAAATTACCATCAAAACGATCAGTCAAGAAACAACAACTTTACAAATCAAAACGGTCAATCAGGAAACTATGGAAATACTCCAAATTTCCAAAATCAAAGTCACTATGGTATTCGTTATCATAGTAACTATAGCAAAAACGGTTATCCAAGAAATAATCAACAGCCATCATACAATTCCAATCCCAGGCAAAACGAGTCATATGACGAAAAATACCCAAAACAAAATACTTTCAGAGATAACGAACAAGCTGCAAAACAGCATTATGACCAAGAAAATAGGCAATCCAGCAGTGATCCTAGAGGTCGACAATATAATCAAAACGGATATAACCGAAAAAATAGTCGTGATTCTGATAGATCAAGATCACCAGGATTCAGAATGAATCAAAATCAAGTTGAAAACACCCATTGGGTAGAAGAAGAAACTAACTACTGTAACGCACTGACAGATATGTTTCCTTTAAACTATTAAAGTCTCCGAAGCCAAGTGAAGATAGCAATCCAAAAGCAAGGATCTATCTCAATCTGTATCATTTCGCCACCGGAGACACAAATAAAAATAGTGGACTGGAAATTGAATTTATGGTCGATCCAGGATCAACTTGTAGTATCATAAATGAACCAACTTATCGAGAATTAAACAAAATTGGACAAAAACTGACTCTTTTCAAATCCCAAAGTAAAGCCAAAACTTACAACGGATCTGAAATTCGTATGCTTGGCCATACATCAATCGTTTCATGCTTTGATACCGACGGAAAGTATCCAACAAACCATAAAGTCTGGATAACAGAAGAACGCACTGTTAATCTATTAGGAATCGACTTCTGTCATTTGTTTCTTAAAGCCCTTTATTTTGATATCCCAGCAGTGGAACTAAAATCCGAAGATGGTGTCATCTCATATGGCTTATTAAACAATGATAAGGAATATCCGAATGTTTCTAAAATAGAAACAATCCGACTTAAAGATCCCCTATATATCTCACACCGCTCCTCGCATCTATATAAACATACAGCTGAAACATATTTTAAAAAAGGAACTACATTTCTTCCTCACAAAGACACGTGTAAAACTGGTTTAATTTTCATGAATACCATTTGTGTTCAAACTGAATACAAACTCCCGATTTTGATTGAAAATCAACAAGACCACCCAGTAACCATAAATAAAGACGTACTCGGATATGCAGTAACAGATATACAAGGAGAAGAAAAAGTATATGCAATCCAAGATTGCGATGAATTTACAGCAACTATTCTAAACGAAAGTTCAGAATTTGACAGTTGTTTCATGTTGAACACAATTGTAAACACCACACAAGAATGTACAAGCCGAGTTTATGATTCTTGTATAAAATACATCGATTTCCAACAACAATCCATATTCGAATCAAACATGCCAATTGCCCAATGCATTTCTGCTGATAGAGCCATGACCCAAGGCTTCGCCGAAATGGTCTGTCGACGATATACAAAAATGAGAGATTTTTGTAGCTATAATAATAGCAGCGTGAACGAAATCATCGTTTATCGAGATTCCAGTTCCGGACAGATAATTTACAATCTGATCACCAAGGAAAGATATTTCCAAAAACCTACCTATCAAAGCATTCACTATGCACTAGATGAAATGAAACATCATGCGATTGCTAATAATATTCGTTGTATTGCAATGCCAAAAATTGCTTGTGGTCTAGACAAAATGGATTGGAAAGAAGCTTCTAAAATCATCGTCGACGTGTTCAGATTCTCTGGAATCACAATTTATGTCTATGTACCTGGTTGGGAACTCAATAGCATGCCTGCGCTAGAAGTATTCGATACAGAAAGTGTATCAGAAATATTTGAACAAATCGGTTCTGATATAGTTCAGGCCTGTAACAGCGAAGGCAAACTAGCCACCGATTTCTCGGCTGATGCAAAGAATCTTTGCAGACCACTCGTTCGAGACCAGTTCCCAAAATATAGGAACAAAGAACAAAATGATCAACTGATCAAATTTATTGTAAGCGAAACATTTAAATCAGACGAACATTATACATCCAACCAGCAAAAAATTGATAGCACTATTCAATTCCTTTCCGAGTTTGATTTCACACAAAGTGATCTATCGGACGATGAGTTTGTCGATCTACTCCAAATCATCATACAAGACATTGATGTATATTCTCATCATAAGTACGATATTGGAAAAACGAAACACAAGTTCCATATACCCCTTAAAAAAGATGCCACATTCAAAAAGCAACGACCAAGCAAAATACCCATCCATTTACGAGACAAACTCGACAAATTAATGGACGAGCTAATACAAGCTGGTATAATACGCGAGTTAAACGAAAATGATGATATGAACTCCTGGTTCGTAAATCCTGTTATAATACTTCCTAAAAAGGACTACGTAAAACTAGTATTAGATGCTCGGTACCTGAACTCAATAACCGATACTAGTAATTGTAGCTGGCCACTTGAACCTTTACAGGTGTTGATGACTCGGATAAATGGCTCGTATTTTACAAGCAGTGATTTATCATGCGCTTATCACCAAGTACCTCTCACTGAAGAAGCTCAAAAACTTACTAGTTTTATTGTCGGAGGACGACAATATACTTACCAAGTCGGTTTTTATGGTTTAAAACCACTTCCAAACTTCTTTAGTAAACTAATGAGATACGCTTTCGGTCCGCTTATAAAAACAAAAAAGGCAATAACATATATTGACGATACTCTTCTACAGAGTAAAAATAAAAACGAAATGTTTGATACTATCAGAGAATACCACTCTTTGCTTCGTAAAGCAAACCTTAAAGCAGCTCCCGATAAAACATTTTTTTTCCTACGAAAAGTGAAGTTCCTTGGTCACGTGGTATCGGAAGAAGGTCTTTCTCCTATAGCTTCTCGCATAGATGATATAAAAAACCTAAAATCACCCGAATCTAAAACTGAAGTACTGGGTGTTCTCGGAGTAATGGGATTCTATAGTACTTACATAATTAACTTTCATGTAGATGCGAAATGTCTATACGAGCTTGCAAACACCGAAAACAAATTTCAATGGCTACCATGTCATGAAGCCGTTTTTCAGAAATTGAAAGACAGATTTTGCCATGATATTGCTAATGCAATCCCAAACACAGATTACCCATTTCACATTCACGCAGACTCTTCGAATGTAGGAACTGGATGTATTTTAATCCAAGCCTTTCCAGACGGAAAGAAAATTGTATCCGCAAACTCCAGGGTTTTTGATAAAGCCGAACAAAAAATGTCACCACAGCATCGTGAACTGTGTGGTATTATATCTGCTCTTCAAACATATGAATTCTATATTATAGGTTCACCATTCCCCATATATCTGTATTGTGACCATCGACCAATTTTATTTTTATGGTCCAGAAAAGGACAACTTTCACACCGATTTTTTAAATATCAGGTTGTGCTGACTAAGTTTCATAATCTAAAAATTATCTACACACCAGGCACAAACTTAGCTTTCCCTGACCTTTTAAGCCGAAATGTTCCAATCGCTGATATTAAAAAATATCAAATTGAACATAAAACAATTCCAAATGAAATAAAATTTGTTCTAGACACCGGAGAACAAATAAATTATTCAGTGCTTCACAAAGAAGACAAAAATACAACACACAACGATTGCTATCCAATCATTGCTCAATTGCATGGTGGGAAAAGGAAACTTATAGATATAAGTGAAAAAGGTGACTTCAGCATTGAAGAAGCACCAGATTACTATGAAGAATCTTGCAACGCAATCCAGAACATAACAGATTTCTTTAAATTTGGCAAACAAATCAACCAAATAAAAAAATTGTCAACTCAAAATATTTACGAAGAAATACCTGAAGAACTTTTCGCTCTGGATGACGATCTTGACAACCAAGAGTGGATAGAACTTTGCGAGGGCAATGTCGAACAAAGTCTAATTGACGAGTTTGAACAGGCAAAACAAGATTTTGAAAATAGAACTAAAATATCAAAGCTAATTGAACCAATTAGCTTGCACTCAGAAAAAGGAAAAAATGATTCACTAGATTTAATCATTAAATTGACAGATTTCGCAAAAACTGCTGCTCTTGACGTAGAAACAATTGTCCAAGAACAATTAAAAGATCAAGTAATTGAAACTGTCAAAAAATGGGTCAAAAGAGGTACAAAACCAGAAACCAAACCTCATCGACATCAAGATAAAGCTATAAGAGCTTATCTTAGACAGTTTGATCTCCTGTTCATTGAAAATCAAAATGAATTATTGTGTATTCATGAATATAACGATGATTGCTCACAAACCCCAAAAATATGTTTGCCCCTATCATTATTTCTCAACAGTTTCAAGCTAGCCCATAGTCATCCATTAAGTGGTCATCACGGAGAATCAAAAACATTAGAAAGTATTAAAAGATACTTTTATTGGCCCGGACTTTATAAATGGGTAAAAATGCTTCTTCACGATTGTCTTGATTGTCAAAAAAACAAGCCAAAAAGAAAAGATTTAAATGAAGCTCCTTTACAGCAATGGGGTCAACTAGAAACAACACCAATGAAAACAATTCACATTGACCACAAAGGTCCACTCAGACCAATGAGTAACGGCAAAAACTATTGTTTAGTTGTTGTAGACGCATTTTCTCGATATATACAAGTATATCCTTGCAAACACGCCGATTCAAAGGAAACAATCAATCTCCTTGAAAAATATATCACATCATTTGGCATTCCACAACAAATCATTCATGATAATGGAAGTGCTTTTATAAGCAATGATTTCGTTCATTGGTCATTTGAATTAGGTATTACACTTAGACCAAGAACTACATACGCACCATGGACAAACGGCAAAGTTGAGGTCCAAAATAAACATTTAACTCAATATTTCAGGCATTTCATAAATGATGCTGGTTCTGATTGGTCAGAACTGACAGACAAATTTGCTTTTGCTCACAACACCGCCGTCAATTCAAGTACTGGTTATACGCCATACGAAATCGTATTTGGCATTAAACCACAAATTCCAATAAGCCTAAAACTAGGATTATTTCGTGATAATGATAAACGATGCATATCAGAATATTGCACCGGCCTTTCACCTCATGTTCATAGTGAAGAAAGAGTAAAAAATGAGAAAATCGATAAATTACTCCAAAACCGAATATCCTCAGAAATTTTAAAAAGGGAGAATCTTTTTAAAACAATTTACAGCAATACTTATATACATTGCCGCCGCGTCACTAATCAAGCGCATTATTTTCGAAATCAACATAAGCTAGGTAAGCCAATCAAAATTGGCAGTAAAGTATTACTGGAAAATAAATCTAAACCGCTTTTAAGGTCCCAAAAGCTGCTACATTTAAGATCTGGCCCATATACTGTAGTTGAACAAGTAACAGATGTCAACTATAAAATAGAAAACGACACAACCTCAGAGAAAAAAATAGTACACCGTAATCATATTGTTGAATACTTCCCAAAAGAAAACATAATGCCAAAACTGGTTACTGAATATTCAACCGATCCAATGTCCGATGGTTTTTATAATCATCTAACAAATCGACAAATAGACAATTTTAATCAGCCAAAAAAGACTGAATTCGCGAATTGTTCCTATTGGCCAGTGATATCTAGTGGATATCAACATATGACAAACCACGATTCTACAATTAGGGAATCTGAACAAAATAAGTCGCCAAAACAAAGTTCTGATTCCGGACAGGAAACTATGAACTTAAGGACTTTATTCGAATCAACATCATTTAATCCAGATATACAGCCTATTACTAGTTCTACGCCATACCCAAAACGTGTATTAAATGAACTAAGTGAACTCGATGGCCCAAGTAGCTCGCAAAGCCACCGGAACATTAGAACACAGTTTCATGTTTCACCACCCCAAAATTTTTATCAGCTTTCTAATAATTCAGCAGGATTTTCAAATTATGCTCAGTCCCCAAATAATTCAGAAAACTACTACGAAAACAGCCTCTATACGCCTATTCCTGAAGTCAGCTCAGAAAGGCCAAAAAGAACTAAACGTCCCACACAAAAATTCGGAAATCCAATTCCATCTAGTCTCATATCCAGATTTTCAAAAAAGTAAAGACAAATGGATATAAGAAAAATAAATTTATTTTCTTTAAATTTCGCCCCAAGGCAACTTTGACTCAAAATTATTCGCTATTTCATGTATAATTTTATTAGCACACAATAATTCTAGAGTCACTTTTTCGCTACTTTGTCTTGACTGCTTGCTTTTGGCTACTATCTGTAATACCGGCTCGGGTTGCCACCACGCCATTGTAATCCTTTTTAGCATATCGAGCTTTTCTCGTCCGTTCTCCATGAACATGCTTCTATAGAACTAAAACAACAATAAAAACATTAGTTTCTAAACGAAACAGAAACATTTATGTCAAAATATAACTGTATTATTGAATTTGTAATCAAATAATCAAAAGTATACTCACATCCTCACCAAGGAGCAGACCGATCAACTCTATTGAATCGCTGGACAATTGGTCAATTTCCTCCCAACAATTGGACATGATATCGGCATTCCTATCCAAATTGAATTTTATTATTTGGGCTGACCACCATTCGGCTTCCCGCAAAAGCGGAACGTCGAACAAATAATTGCCGTTAGTGAATAGTAGGTACTCTACTCTTGAAATAAGGAGATCTGAATTATACATAAATTCAAATATTTTTTTTCTCTCCTCCTTTCTCTCATTACTTATATCCCAAAGCGGAATACTTTTCAAAGGCTCTAATTTTTCTGGATACTTGAGCCAGTTATCAGCATCATCTTTTATAGCCATATTTTCAATCAGTTAGTAGTCAATAAATTCAAGACGAAAGCTTCTGCTAAAATACTAATTTCTGACCAAATGGTGAGAACATATGGTTATTTGCAAACTCAAAACATATGGTTGAAGCAAACATGCTTATCACTACCGTCCTAACTTGCAAACCAACCCCCTCCCAACGGCCGTAGACACGTGCCAGTAAAAACAAATACGGCACAGTATAGTATGTCAATTATAACTGAACAGCCGGCTTTGCTAAAACCTGTCTTAAACAAACAAATTTTATCAGAATCTAATCTATATAAACCAGCAAAAATAAGCCCAGAATCATTCTTTCAAAAACTTCTCAACCTCCAAAACCTTCCTCTGATACTTCTCAGCAATTGCAAAAATCAATAAATTTCAAAAATAATGTCTAAAATCACCGATCTCGAAGAAGGCGAAATAATGGACCTTGATCAATCAACGGACCAAATAATCGATGATTTGCTGAGAGTAAGTATAATTTCTATTTTCCGCCGCCGCCAAAAATTGAAACTTTTCTGGTTAGCTATATACGCTCTTTTAATATTTCCCCAACAAATCTGCGCTTTTAATCCAGAAGACAATCTCTACGCTAATACAGCAAAAGATCTAAAAATTGCGCATTTTGATTGTCAACTAATGACATCGAACAAAATGTTCTCACTTAATAAAGTAGCTCCCTGCAAAATACAACCTGAAAATATCGAAACCACAACTGCCGAGGTTACTCTTTACCAACGGCATTATAGCACAAAAATTAACGCGACAATGTGTCGTATAAAACACCAATCTATCCGATGGTTTTGTGATTCTTTCGATTCAAGCGGAATAGACGCTCGCCAAAATATAATCACAACTGATATACACATTTCCCCTGATACTTGTAAGCACGCCGCCGAACGGGGATATGTTAACTTAGGATACTCAGAAAATATTCCTTTTCGCTTCGACGAAAAAATCGTCACAAATACAAATAGAGGCAAAGTTGATGGCGAATACCACAACGAATGCAGCGATCGTTCTTGGATCCATTTGGATACTTTCGAATCATACATGCAAAATATTTCCTTAACTGTCAATCTAAAAGATGGCACCGTTAATAACTGGCAAAACATTCCATTACCTTGTCCTGTATATGAAAACGGATGTGAAACAACATCACTCGACCCTTTTGCATATACTTGGAACGAGCCCGAAAATTGCATTTTTTCGGTTCTCAATAAATTCGAAGCAAAAATGATTCGAAATGAAGAAAATTATTATATTGTAAAAGACTCTTTTACTAAAATATCCAACCACCATACTCGAGGTAGAGACACTCAACAATTTATGCTAAAAATAGTAAATAAACCACAATCTTTATGTGGACACCCAAAAATAGTCTACCCGACCCAATACGAATCGTTGTTCATAGCATACCAAAACGGTTTTAATATGGATACTGGTTTACAAATAAACCCGAGTGCTAATACAGGAATTATTCATTCGGAGCCAAATTTGACTTACGTAAAATACGCAAAAGATGAAAATTATCCCTTTGCACCGGGACAAATAGACTACGAAGCTCATCTAGGAACAAAACTAGATTATATTCTTTTTCGAAGCTTTTACATGCTTCGAACTGCCGAATTGGCACTTTTAACGAATCAATGTGAGTTAGAACGCTCCATGATTCTCAATACTTTAATGCTCTCTATCGAAAGCCCGCGTTTAGCCGGCTACATTTTGACCCGAAATAGGTCTATGTTTTTAGAGACCAATGGCAATGTTGCCTGGCTCTATCACTGCCCAAAATTTTATTCTCCATTACAATTAATGGATGCATGCTATAATCGGATACCAATTATGTATCGCGAAAAAATTCATTTCGTCGACCCGATCACTCGACAAACTTTTAAATCGGCAGATCAACAAGACTGCTCCGATAAACATTTAAATCTTTATCAACTAGATGTTGATAACGATAATTCTTGGATCGAACTCACACCCTCTATTACTAGAGTAAAAGGTCCAGATCTGTTTAAGCCGAAAGAAATTAAACGGCAAGTAAAACACTCTCTTGCATCTAGTCATGATGCTTCTATTTACACTTATGCACAAATGCAAAAATTTTGGAGCATGATTACTGATCACTCTGAAATGAAGGGAATTTTACAAAAAGTATCCCAAACTTTTCTTAATGCAAGAAAACACTTCTATCCGGACTCGAGTAGTCAATACGGATCTAAACAAAACATATACTTAGATTATCTTATCTCACCTGATTTTTGGAAGAACGAGTACACTCGTGTTTTTGGTACAATACAGTACTATTTAGAAAGATGCGGAATAATATTCGCCTCTTTCCTTTTCGTCAAGTTTATACTTGACGCTCTTGTATTTGTAATAAAAGTATTACACATACACAAACTAACCGGCCGAACTCTTCATTTCGGAAAAATTATGTTAGCCGCCTCTTACAATATACTTTTCACTTCTATAGTGACTTCAATATTCGCTAAAATGAGAACGATCAAAATATTGAGCTTGATCATAGGCCTCAGGCACCTCAACAAGAGGATTCTGAAAACGAAAATCAGGATAAAATTTATCCTAGACTCCAACTAGTTGATTACAATAATCGACCCGCTGTACCGGTCTAATTTATTCTATGTTTTAGGATATGCCAACTGATCTTCTTCAAACTCCACTCGAAGAAGACTTACTCGATTTCGAAAACCTTCTGTCTCTAAATGACCCTATGGAAATGCCATCCAAAACAATCAACCCGATTAATCAACCAAAATTGAATACCAATTTTAAAATTCCAAAAGTGAAAAATTCTAATTGCATTCAAAAGAGAAAAGCAATTGTCCGACCTTTCAAAATTCTCCCCTCTTCTTCAACTAGGAAAAACCTAGAATCTGAAACTGTAATAGTTCACCAATCCGCAAACTCTCTAGAACTTGAATCAAAAATTGCGATTCAAGTCAAAAAGGAACAAAACCTCAGCCCTAGGAAACCACCAAATTTTGACACCAGTCTAAATTATGCGCTCTCTCCCTTTATTAACCGATTTAAAATAGACACCTATCACCCTTACCAAAACGGTAACGGTGCATACCGTCTGGTTAATGCACAACTCCCCCATCAACATATTTGTGTTCCTGCAGCTTTTATAACTGCCCAAATGCAGACTCCGATCCTTGACTCCTACACGGATCAAGTGCAAAAGAATTACATAAACGACTTAAATCGCATCAATCAAATGCAGAAAACCATAACGGTGCTCCGGGAAAAAAATAAGGACCTCAGCAATAAATATCTGAGCCTAAAAACCCAGGTGGAAGGAAACTATTAGTTTCAAGACTATCTATTAACCTCCGTTCTTTTTATTTTTTAACTCCAACTGTGAATTGGCCGCCGCCACTTTACAAAGTATGTATGCTTCTACAATTATAGTCCAGTATCGCTGATAAGTATATTCGCTAAACCAAATTTGAAAAATTGTATTTGATGTTATATTTCTCAAAAGTATCCAGCTGTGATTTGGCCGCCGCCACTGCTCTACTCTACATGCACATAGACTACAAGCAGCCATTCTTCAACCGACTACAAGCAGCCATCTATCAACCGACTACACTACAAGCCGCCACTTTACGAACAAACTACCAAAATCAGAATAAAAACTTTACGTAAACTTTATTAAAAATTTTTGATGTTTTGTAAATTATATTATGCTTTTAAATTTTTTGTCAACGGGTATCACCGTTTAACAATCACCCTATAAGATGGTTGGATGTTCTGAATTGAAATCAGAAACACAATTATTAAAACTTTTACCATATGTTCTGACTTGAAATCAGAAACATAATTCTTAAACTTTTACCACATGTTCTGACTTGAAATTATGTGTTTGCTCGGTTGATAAAATATCACCAAAAGCAAACATTACAGCATGTGTTGTTTCTTTCTGATTGGTTTAACCAACAGATGGAATGCTGAAAATATCAAAATCTATGGTATATAAGCCAAGCGAAAATATACCAAATATCACTTCATCACTTTCTCAAATCTCATAACCACTCTCATACTGAGACCCCCAACCATCCTAATAACCAAAATCTCAAATCTCTATCTTGATAACTATAAATCCATACCCCAATGTCTCTTGATATAAAATTGATGTGTGTCCACTATATTTGAAATAATATACCTATTTACGAGTGAAAGAAACTTTGTCTGTTGAATAAGAATAGGAAAGTCTTAGCAACATTCAGAAAGACCCCTTGTTCTAACTAGCTGCGATTTGGTCGATCGCATAAGTTAAGTCAAGTTAGTTTGGAATAGGGGAGTTGTTAAGTTGCTTCAATTAGTTTTCCAAGTGATCGTTGGAAACTGGAGTTGAGTAGAGTGAATGAAATGAGAGGAGCAAGGGTATTTCAGGCGCCGCCAGCAGTCGAACTGAATGCAGATCATGTCCCCCCAGACGGAGGAGAAGGAGGAGGGGAGGACTACCACCAGCAGCAGCTGCAGGGGGGCTATCACCCAGAGGACAACAGAGACCACAGCCACATAGGTGGGGATGGGGACAGGGGTATGAGTGTGGACTCTGCAGCAAGGGAGGCCAATAGACTGGTGGATGGGGCCATAGCCAGTGCTTACAAACAAATCAGCGCCAATGCCAGCACCCCACCAACCAGACAGCAACAACAGCCCTGTTCACAGGTGAGAACTCTATGAAAAGTTAGAGAAAATGTATTGAATTTTTAAGGAAGAAACATGGTTTTTGTGTGTTGTAATTGCAGAGTTCATTGATCTCAAAGAGAGCGGAGGTTCGCATCACTTGCCTCTAAGAAAGAACAAAAATCAAGCGTTTAAATCTTTATGGAAAAAATTTACAAATTTGATCGAGTTGTCTCGGCACCTTTTAACAAAAAGGCTAATCTACTTTGGCTCAAACACAAGCAAAACACATGGGAGCTTTCAAATAGCACGAAAATGCAAAGTGAAAAAACGGATACATCGAAAAGCAAAAAATACCCCCGGGAATCGAATTTGCGCCATCGACTACCTACAGCTTATGTGTCTACTCACTTAGTAGTTGAGCTATATGCGCAAACTGTCACTCGAAAATCGAAAACCAGCCACAGCTCTTTGGCTGGTATTACCCAAATACCATCTACACAAGCACTTAATTAGGCACTTTTGAGAAAGAGGGACTAATTTATGCGTTTTGGTTTAGAAAAAAGGCTTTTTTCCAACCCCCCCCCCCCCCCCACATTTCAAGTTTTCCATTTTTTCATTTGTTTTACGTGTTATCATGGGTGGAAAAGAGCCAGAAAAAAGTAGATTCGTTAGTATAAAAAACGCGTTTGCTTTAAAAATTTTGAAATAATGATATACCTTTTTTAGTTTCTTTTTTTCTGATAAGGTCAAATTAGCTAAAAATGCGACAAAGCTAATACATCTATGCACAACAGATTAATGCTAGAAAGTTTATGTTTTGGTCATTTTCCATTTGCAGACCCCCGCCGACAGAGAGGAGAGAGGTGAAAAGGGGAGTGAAGTTGTTGAGGGGAGCGAGGAGGTGTTTGTGGGGGAGAATGGACTGAAGGACATCCGGTGGATGAGCTACGAGCAGTTCACAGTCCCTCTGGGAACTCACAAGATACAACAGTTCGTGGAGGTACAACTACACATCCATCCATTTTATTTCTTGTACACTTCTTTCCAAGCTGCACTGCAATCACTTCCCAGTTAAACTTTATGAAGACTCTTTTCCATCTTTTCCAATTTTCTCCTACTGAAATACTATTTCCTAAAGGCAATTATTTAACATTACTTTTGCTGTTGTAAGTCACACTCATCATCATCATCATTATCATCATCAGGCGCGGATCTAGGAATTTCTCGAGGGGGGGGGGATTTTAAGCACTTTTTTTTGGTCGACTAAAACCATTAAAAAGACAGCAATTTGACCAATTTTTTGGCGCCGCAGTTAAATTTTTGAAAAAAAGGCGTTTTTAGCACTTTTTGGAAAATGTCGACCAAAAAACGCGTTTTTTCGGCGCGCGCTCCCCCCACAAAATTAGTATAGATTGGCGCCAAAGGCGCCTTTAGAAAATTTTTAGAATCCGTTAGCAAATATGGATATCTCAAAATAGTACAAAGGGGGACCCTTTGGGTCGGCAGGGGGTCGAATCCCTGAGGGGGGTGGGGGCGTCTGCCTCCCCCCTAAATCCGCTGCTGATCATCATCGTGCTTCTTGTTCCAAAGTTGTTAGTTGATATATCTTCATGTTCCTTTTTTGGAGTAGTTCCGTCGGCTGTTTCTCGTATTTTGACGAGTTGCGTTGTTTCCTGGGACGCATTTGAACGACAGATTTGAACAGCATTTTTATATGCGAAGTGTCACTTGATCACCTTGTAGGCAACTTTAGGGTTAGTTTTGCAATTTTATAATAGAGTGGGAAACGGGAAAACATGCCCCTCCCCTCATCTCTCTGAATAATTTTGTATGATGTAGTTATTATTTCACATTGTTCGAAACACGGTGACGACCTTCATTTTTTTTAACCCAAAAACACCTTTAGTGCCACACAATACGACTTTTTTCTTTAAAACTATTTGGCTTCGTCTGTGTGGCGAGTATTCATTTCTGCTTGGCAAAAAATGACACGCTTAGGATCGAAATTGAAAGAAGCCAGCTGAAAATCTGCCGAAAGAGCTGAGCAGAAACACAAAAGTGTCGAGGTCAGGCTTTCAGAATCAATTTTTGTACCACTTGAAATATTGATTCTTTGTATTGATTGTTGTTGTTGTCCTCTATCTTATAATACAAGAAGCGGCTGTTATGTTTAGACGTGGGAATACGAGCCTAGCTGGAAATACTGCATTGACTTTCTAGAGGAAGATTCCACAGAATACGACTTCAGGTATCTTCACCATTCGACCAATCATCTTTCATTTATTTCACTTAAACTCTTTTGCTTTTCACAACAAGTTCCAACGGGTAGTCGGTTTATAGAAACATTCAATATAAGCGAAAATTTTCCCGGTAGATTTCGCTCACAATTTATTTGAAAATGCGTGGGCGTCTCTTAGTTCAACATCTATTAGTTCTGGCTCGAGCCACTTCACCTTATTGTCGCATGAAATCACGAAACTCAGTGGTGGGAGAGATGCATGTGTTAATATTTGTACATAAAGCCGCTCATTTTTACGTCCAAATCAAAATATAAAGTTTGGGTGCATATTCTATATATTAATCAACACTGATTGAGAAAATGCCATTTAGGTATCGCTATCAAGTGCGCTGGAGCATCCCCACGCGTCGTAAGCCCATCCCCCGTGCAACCGCCCGCGTCTTTTTCACGATTGTCGTGTCCAAGATTCGACCGCAACACCTTCCCTGTCAAGTGTTCTACAAGTTCGAGACCAACTCCCTCGTGCACAGACCCGGCCAGTCCCGCTTCCGGCAGAAGTGGCTCAGTAGCATAGTGGAGAACCAGTGCCACGTCATCGCAAACGTCCAATTTTAGACCACTTATTAAAAACAGCAATAGACATTTACAACCACAGATTTTGAGTTCTAACAAATGATTCAATCAAATCACTCGTGTGTAATCAAACTCACGCATAAATCCACAACCAAGAGTCAAAATCTAACGCAGATCTACAAATATAATTTCATGACTCGGTGCTCCTTCAATGATGACTTGATTCTCTCCATTTCCATCATACTGTGTTTGCATTTGATCACATCGTATTATGTGAAAATGCCAAATAAGTACGTGCCATATTTGGCGATAAATTTCACGCCTATTTAATTGAATTCGGATGATGAATTTAAATACCAGTTAATTTGATTCAGCCGGTTAAAAGGAGTATTGTAAAAAACGATTCATCAACAGAGAACTTATTTAAAAGACATCACGCACACTTTAATAAGTATTGGGGCAATAATGAGTGCGCTATAAAAAAAACTGAGCTGTACACATGTTTTGACCCGTAAAATAAAAAAGAAAGTTAAGAAAACTGATCTCATAAGATAAGCGTTGTTTGTAGAATAACACTGATGACACAGAGCAGAAAAGGCCATGAATTCGCAGAAAAGAGTCTCTCAAAGCTTTTTGAGTCAACACTGAAATTTTTCTGCTTCATTAAATGATTGTTGTTTCTATATAAAAACAGAGGCGGAACTGAACGCCGCAAACAGAAAAAGATCTCCAGTTCATGAGTTCTTTAATTTGGCGGCTGCGTAATTTGTATTACCTGCCGCATTAAGTAGTTAACATTACCTTCAATAGCAAACACCATGCATTAGCAAAAGTCGCTTTGAAAAATGGGTAAAATACATTCTACTCAATTCAGAATTATAACCAATCGAAAAAAACTCATGACAATTTCAACACAATTTTTTTTTCGTTCAGAAATAGTAAATTTTTGGCAAAGAAAACCGAAAAGCTAAGTTTAGATTGTCATCGATTAATGTGAGCACGACTCAACTAACTAATCTAATGTTTTTTTTAGAGTTTAAGCTGAAATTTATTCTTGTCATAGCCAACAGACGGAATTAATAATCACCCAAGAAAATTTATATCTCGCAATCTGATCTTCACTCAAAGTTCGTTCAAAAGCAAAAATTTTGTTTCTACTGAGAAAATTTTTTTTTCAACTTACAACAAAAGTGATCGAGTCAGGACTGAAAGGGCTCCATAATGATACAAAATCCAACCCATGACATGTATTTGCGGTAGCTACAAAAACCAACCTCGGGGTCGTAACAATAATTCTAGTACCCAATTTCATAGCCTTTACCAGATGTTTAATAGTCTAACTTACAGTTTGCAAATACAAGAAAAAAATGGGAGCTTTCAAATAGCACGACAATGCAGAAATGAAATTTATTTAATTGAAATATTGGAAAATAAAAAATATTACTCCTATGGGAATCGAATCTACTCCTTTGACTTCCTACAATTTATGTGTCCACTGCCTTAGCAGTTGAGCTATATGCGCACAATGTCATCAAAAAACTAGCCACTAATATATTGGCTGGTATTCAGCTAAACAATCACTAAATTTGTCCCTTTTTGGAAAGTGCTACTAATTTATGTGACTTGGGTCGGATTCGTAGTATAACAAAAGCGTTTGCTTTTAATCATTTCACTTGTGAGAGCAAGTGCCTTTTAATCAGGAACTTGACTTTTCCCGTCAACTGTTTTTCTTGCAAACATTCAACTTGCTTTATTTTTAAACTTAAACAACTTCCAGATTTCTTCTCACTTGGTCGAGAGGTGAATCCGTCTCCTATGCAACCTAAGGTCTGAGTTTCGAGTCTCCACCGGACCTTATTTTTTCAGCATGCATGCAATTGATTTTTTTCCGGTAAAAATTGAGTTGTCGGACTATCGTTTGCCTGCTCAAAAACTGTCGGCTTAGTTCCCACATCACGGAATTTTTTTTGGGCTCTAGGTCATTGTAGTTGCAAGTGCAAGTGTTGTTTATTTAAGTACCAGGAGGGACTTAACAGTAAAAAATTTTTTATTTTTGTAAACTTGTGTTCGCTCGAAAAGTTCCGGTTTCAATTCTTTGTAAACTTTTTGTTGTTGTTAATTTAATATGCAAATGTCTGGCATGTTTGCCTAGAATGAATTTTGTAATGTCGTTTGGCGATAGCAATGTGGAGCTTTCTATATTTATAGTTGAATAGCTCTGATTATGTAACTTGCTTCAAAGCTGGAACTTTCGTTGTCTATAATTGAAAAGTTCATGTTATGTGATATATTTGCAGATGTCGTCTTTATCTATAGCAGATTTAATTTGATTCAGCTGGCTAAAAGTACTATTGTAAAAAAAAGGGTTCCACTGGACGATTCATCAATAGAGAACTTAATTAAAAAGACATGTCGCACACTTTAATAAGTATTAAATAAGCTTTTAATATTTACCAAACGGACAAAAAGCCGGAAACGAAAAAATTCCAGACGAAATCCTTTGAACAATTAAGTTTTAAAACTTCGGAAGCTTGCAACACAAACTACCTAAAATTTTTCACAGAAAAAATGATCCGTTTCTTGCCTTTGAAGCGACACAAAAGAAGGTAATAAGCCGAAACTAGTAAGGCCGAATCAGGCTTTTATTTCAAAAAAAGCAAGGAAAATGTATAACGTCACGTCTAATAACTTTACAAATTACGGTTAAATCCAACAGACTTGTATCTACGATGAGAAACGCTGACTGCCTTAGGAAAATTCCCAATTTGGCAACTAAGCAGAGGAAACAAGCTTAAACGAAAGTCGAAAAATTCAACTTTTGCCGGAAAATTTCACATTCGTAGAAAAATTAATTCCTTTTTTTGCCTTTGAAGCGACATAAAAAGAAAATAACTAAGCCAATAAAACAAACCGGAACCTGTGAGGCCGAATCAAACTTTCAAGCTGAAAAAAAAAAGAAAAAACCAAGGAAAACACACGCCAGGGCTATAAATTTTACAAATTACAGGGTTAAAACCGACACACTTGCATATGCGATAAAAAACACTGACAGCCTAGAAATTTCTCGGTAGCAAATAAGCCGACAAAACATAAGCAGGTAAACGAAAATCCCTCAATTCAATTTTTTTCCGGAAAAAAATGTCAAACTCATACATACTGAAAAAAAAAAACAAAGTGCACCCAGGGTTCGAACTCCAGCACCTTAAGATTTAAAAGAAACCGCGTTAGCCCTAGGTAAAAAAGAAACCGCGTTTTCTCTAGGCCAAGTGGGAACGATGGTCGAAGTTGCTACGGTTCACTAATAAAGCAATTTTAGAATTTTTCATAAATTTGTATGAAAAATTGTTCACAGGAAAAAATTTTTGTACTGAATTACTCCAAAACAGCTGCTCTCGAAATTGTAACTAAAAATTGCACTACAAAATACTTTTTTAGCCTTCAGGTGTAATGTTAATTCTCGAAAAGAATGAGAAATATTAAAAAACTCTTTAAAACTAGTCGGAATTTTCAAACTTTTGGATGTCTGAAGTTTCTCTACAGGACTCTAAAGTAAAGGGTCGAAGTTTGTAAATAATAATTTTACGTCTTTTTGTCATTGATGTTCAGTTGTAAAAGAAACACCAATTTTTTAACCATTAACCAATTCAAATATTTTTAACCAAATCGCTCTTATTAAATCGGTCTTTATATCAAAAGAGTCTTTGTTATCCAACTTTAAAGAACATAGCCAGCTGACAGTTGGGAAAGAGTAATGAACGCAAGGAAACTGAAAAAAAACTGACTTAATTTTTCAAAAACCTTCAACTTTTGAAATTCGAAGAAAAAAAACAGATGGCCTTAAAGCTCTTTGAATTTGTACAACAATTGATGATTGAAACTTTTTTTGTTTAAATTAACCTAAATTGAGACAATTGGATCAATTGACAAAATTTTTATTTCGCTGGGAAATCTGACAATTAATTTCCATTTTTGAAGTTAGAAGACGATCACGTTTTTCTGACGTTTACACTTTTTCTGTTTGATAATGGAGTTTGCCTTCCTTTTAACAATGGAAATTGGTTGAACTTGAAAATAAATCACAAGTGAAACCTCGAAAAATCAAAATTCAGCGTGCAGAAATTTTAAGACTTTTTCCTGAAAAAACAAAACAAATCAGCAAGTCCTAAACAGGGGCGGATCTAGGAGTTTCTCGAGGGGGGCGGATTTTCATAAAAAATTCGAAATTTTTGTCTTCCTGTTTTTTAGGTCGACCAAATTGATTTTCTGAGCTCTCCCAAAGCACTACAAAGACTGTTTTGGCAAAAATTTGAAACAGGCCGAAAAGGTGTTTTAAGGCACTTTTTGGAAAAGTTTGACCAAAAATTCGCGTTTTTTTTGGCGCGCGCTCCCCCCTTAAAATTAGTATATATTGGCGCCAAAGGCGCCTTTAGAAAAAGTTTAGGGTCCGTCACCAAACATGGATATCTCAAAATAAAACAAAGAAGGGACCCTTTGGGTCTTATTTACTGAAGGGGGCGTCCATAAATCTGCCCCTGGTCTTACATAAGAGTACTCACTGCGTTCATTACTCGTAAACATGTTGCTATTTTTAAGTTTTATGTGCATATTGGCATTCGAGGGAGCTGGCGGTGAGCTTCTGTTTATTCTGAGATTACAGATGACTATGTATTACCTGTACCATTCACCAGGCAGTCAAAAAATTTGCAAAAAAAATGAAGAAAACATAAGCTGACAGCTTTTAGCTACACTAGCTGCGTTTAACAACCTGAGAAGCTCGTTTTTATGATCAGAAAAGTTCATTTTCAAAATGTGAATATCAAATGGCTGTAACCACCATACTACACCTCTTAAGCACTATTAGAAAAGTCTTCTTCACCAAAGCCAAAAAAAACTTAGTTACTGGTGGCCGGAGAAAGGCAAAAGGGCCGAAACTTAAGTAACAAAAAAACTATTGCAGAACGGCATTAATCAGCTGCCATTATTCATTGAATCTATGTCCACATGAAAAAATAGAACCCCAAGAAAACTGAGAAACTCATTTTTGAGAACCCCACACTCTGTTTTAAAACGTCATCGTCTCGTCAGCATCAAAAAAATCAATCGTGCCAAATAGAATAAATTTCATTTCGTTCTTAAGCTTTTAAAAGCCATTAAGTTTTATAAATATTTTGTAATTAAAGAAGCTTTGTGAGTGTGTTTACTTCTATTACCTGTTCAAATCATTAAAAGTTGTTTTAATCAAATCATACCTGTTTAAATTATACACTTCAATTTTAAAACTTTGAATTGCAACAGACTTTCTAATTAAAATTTTAGTTGCAATCAAACGCTACATAAATTGCAATTGAAAACTGAATTAATAAATATTAAATTTTGCTTTTATATTGACGGATCATAGCCAACAGAAAATTGAATAAGTGTCATTGAACTCCAGGGAATCGAAAAAATGGTTGACTTTCTTGAACAATTTTAACTTCTGAAAACATGCAGTTTTTGAAGCTCACGATGTCTTTTAAGCATGGATCAATAGAAATCTTTATAATTTAGTTAAGAATTCCTAAAGTTAGAGTTTGCTAAAATTAGAATTTGCCTTCGTTTTAGCAAACGAATTTAATGAAGTCAAACCGCGAAAAATCAATTTTGAACAAAATTGATTTTCCTGATAAAAAACTCGAATATAACCACACGACCTAAATAAGTATGTTCATCTTGTTTGGTTCAATTACACTTATAAAAGAAGGCACCATGTAAAGTAAGCGCCCAGAATGAATGGGCGGGGGAGTAAAAATAAGAGAGGAATGGTAGACTGATGACTGAGAGAGTGAGGAGGGGGGATGAGAGAAGAGCACATGTAGAATAAGTAAGTAGATATAGAAAAGGCTGCTATAACTACACAATGATCTGACCGCTCCAAGACAAGAGATCAACCACTAACTGTTCATTTCACTTTCGATCTGCAACATCAGATGCTAGCATCGCCTACTTGCTTGCTACTCACACGTTCTATCATCAGATTGACTCAATAGTTTGTTTCAATGATCACAGGATCAGGATGTATTGAAGAGGAGTGCGCTTTGCTATCTTAAATTCACCAGTGGGGTCAGACATTGTATTGTATTGACCAATCAGCCTTTTCCGCTTTCAATGAACAATAGAAATCAGAAACTTACTCGAGATTTACCTCACAGACTTGCATGTAACGTGGTCTCTGCCTCTTTTTTTTTCAAATTGAATTGTGTTGCGGCAATCTTACAGCCAAGTTGGAACAATTAAAGAAACTAAATTGCAGCAAGTTTCACAAGTAACTCTTCAACAGTGTGTGTGGAATAGCACCTGGATGTAACTTAAATGTACAAAGATACAAAGTTTATTGTTAATTAAAATCCCATTTGATGGAGTTTTTGACCTTGAATTGATTTAAAGAGGAATGAACGAATACATAGTAAATGAACAGATTGCATCAGTGTTTCCAAATTCGCAAAACTGTTCAGTTTGAGTCTGGATGACCATTTTGAAATCAATCTCCTTCTATTCCAGCAAACGCATACGCAGTTGCTCAGGGGACGCAGCTTCAGCTTCAGATATGTGTTGGGACATTTTAAATTGGGGTTTGGCTAGTTGATTGATTTGTTGACACCTCTGACCCTTTCTTCGGTTCTTAATCGTCGGTCGTGTGTGGTATAATTCAAGTGTGGTATCCGGTCCATGGGCGTTTCGGCACCAGGTACACTCTGACGCCCATGTGGATGAAGGTGACCACTCCCCTGTATGCAGTGCGTGGAATACCACTCTTCATGTCAGTCATGATGGAGAACCTCTTGGCCTTGTCTGTGAAGTCCTTATTGTCCTTGTACTCCACCCTCACTTTCGAGTGATCAGTCACTGTCTTCGTCACCTCGTCCACTCCCACCACTGGTACTTTTTCCAGCTCCTCGTCCATCAGAGCGTCAAAGTTCTCCTATAAAAACACATGTCCATATCTATCTGTGTTGTCTTGCCTCAACTTCACATTTCATCCATTCAACCTGTTTTCACCTTATTACATAATTTATACAGATACAAACAACAAACATACGTCAACATCTTCAAATGAAACAAGTCGGGTGTACCAGTATGTCAAAATTTTCCAAATATAGTAACTTATGCAAAATAAAACATAACCAGCAGATAGTTCAATAAAAGTCAACGAACGCAAGGAATAAATACTGACGTTTCATAGAAAACTTCAATTTGCCAATTTCTTGTTGCATTTTTACAATTTTCGAAACATTAAATTGATCAAGTTTTTTAGCGCTATTTCAGCTTTCATAATTGGAGTGCGTTTTGCCTACCTTCTAGCAAATTAACTTGATTTGAGCTCAAAAAGTGCATATATATCTAAGTGCATTCATATGTACATTTATAAGTATGAAGGCAACTATGTTATTGAAGCATTAAGATTTTTCCTGAAAAAAATCATCGCGACCTATATAAAAGTCTGAACCACGTTCATCGACTCTCAATATAAAAAAAATTTATCAAGAATTTTTTCAATTTTTATTTTTACTGAAAATCTTTCCCTGCTGAAAACAATTCTGAAAAATAAGAATGCAAGGCCAGCCAATGTTTTCAAAACTGAGGCAACTTCTTTTTCGAATCTGAAGATCAACTGAAAGGGTTTTTTTATGATACAAAACTTGATCTTATATGGCGTTTTTGTGGCACTTGATTTTCCGTAAAAACAACCTACGATATTAGTTCCGCCCCATACATAGGAAAGGGTTCGTAGCAATAATTATTGGCCAAAATGAGTTTTCTACGGCAAATAATCTCTATTTACGCAAATTTTTGTATGTTTTAAAATTCCTTTTTCATTCTGATGAATCAACATAGAATCAACATAGTTAATAGTGAATCAACATAGTCAACCGATAGTTAAATAGGATCAAGTTAACATCCTTTCCCCCAAAAGATACCAAGTTAAGATCCTCCACCCCTGCGTTCAGTTTAAACTAAATTTGGTAAGCGCTGCGTATAAAATGCTCTATTTTGATTGGCTGAAAAATCGAAATCATAACCAAGGTAAAATCTTTCACCCTAAACGTAAGTGGGGGGGGGGGATGAAGTTGAGTTGGTCCGTTAAATAAATTGACATACTTCCAGACAACAAACAGAACTGGGTGATATATAACAATAGGTGTTAGGTTCAATTTTAACACCTGGATCGCCCTTTAAATTTTTGAATAGCATTTCATTTGGCAGAGTAATTTAGTATCTATTAGCTTGTGCACAATTGATTGAAAATGAAATGACTATTCTATGCATTATAATTCTCAAATTTAATACATGCACTATACTCAAAATTACCACCTATTGTATCATATCGCCCAGAACTGATGCTCCATTATCCAATTTCGTCGGAACTCGCAAAAAAAAACACAGCGAGAAATTGTGACTTCAGGAAGCTACCTTTATCAAGTAGGATAGATCTAGCTGAGTGAAGTGAACATTGGATCCTGCATGGTGTATGTACTGCAGGTGTTGGTTGAAGAACTGCCCGTTGCTCACTCCCTTCTGGCCGAATGTGCTGGTGCGGGACACCTCTGGACGAATGCAGGACCTCATCCCCTGGCCCATCTGTGCTGGCTCCCGCAGCCAGTCGTCCCAGTACCTGAAACCGGGTTTATACACCATTACTATTTAAGCAGAAAGCAGTAGCGACCATGTGAAACATTTTAAACAGCCACGTTTAGCCAACCCCACCTAGTAATTTAAACAGCCAAAATGTAAATATTTTAATGCGCTTATGCAATCAATCGCTAGTTTCTAGTGCATGAAAAATGGATAAAACGTGGTCAATAGACAACTTGAGGAAGAAAATTGAAACAGCCAAAAATTTCAATTGAATACATATAAAAAATAAGGTCCGGCCGGGACTCAAACGACTTAGGGTGCAAAGGCGACGGCGTTACTTACATCTAGGCCTTGAACGAACAAATCCGAGAGTTCTTAATCTTCAATATAAAGCAAGTAAGAAATGTAAGTAAGATCTGTAAGATAATCTGTTTGGCACTTCACTTTGTCGAATAGAAGAGAAAATCATGTAACCACAAATTTAAGGAACAAAAATAGAAAAGAAATTTGCAACAAACATCTGCTTTTTAGGTGACATGATGTCTACAGGGTGTTTTCAAAATGTGTTTTTATAAATCATCTCTGATTTCACAAACATTTGTGTTATTGAAATGATTCTTTTTGCATTAGGTAGCAAAAATTTGCCGATTTCTGATGATATAAATTATTGAGATGAACTGTTTTTTGTTCACGCATGTTTCAGCGATTAAATGGATTTTCAAGCATTTAGTGATGAACAAGCTACTTTAGAGCTAAGCTAAAACAACCGCATAAAATTAAAAGTGTAATTGTTTTCGTAAAACTCCGAACCAAAATTACACCCTTGAAACGGGTCATTTTATTTGGTTCAAAATTAAGGAAGTAAACAGGGTCAACTGTAATTAACCTTAAGTCAATTGACCCTGTTTTAATCCTTAATTTTGAAACAAAAGGAGTTGATCCGCTTCAAGGGTGTAATTTTGGTTCCAAATTTTGCAAAAAAAAATTGTGCCGTAAAAAGCTAGAAAAATTTCAAGCACTTTTTGTTATGATCGTTTTCAGCCAAAAATAACAGAATTTGAAAAAACGAGTATAAAAAATCATTTTAGTTCATTTTAACCGGTTGTTTCAATTCAGCACGACGGTAGCGAATTCAGCACAAATGCAGTTTTAGTTCATTTTATCCGGTTGTTTCAATTCAGCACTATGGTAGCCTGTTCAGCATAAAAATCAGTGAAACCTTATTAAATCGCGAAAACATGCGTGAACAAAAAACAATCCAACGCAATGAAATATACCATCAGAATTGGGCGAATTTTTGCTGCCTACTGCTAAAAGAAACACTTCAATAACCCAAATATTTGTAAAATAGGAGAGGATTTAAAAAAAAAACAAGTTTAGAAAAGACCCTGTATGTACCAGGCTGTCTACTCTAAGCGAAATGAGTGGACTTACGCGGCCGGCCACTTGGGTTGGAGCTGTTTGAAGGTGTTCTTGTTGAGCATCCAGCCCAGTCCGGGGAAGAAGTCTGTGCGGTAGAGCATCTGCGGTGTGCTCTCGTCTATGAAGTTCTGTTTACCGTTGTCATTCCACGCACTCACACACATCAGAGTGGGGTCCTGTTCCAGCAGAGCGTACGTGGCCAGAAAGTACTCGTAGAAGTCTGGCGATATTTCCAGATCGTCCTCCACAATCACCACTGCACTGTAGTCGTGCACGTCAAATATCTGAGTTAGAGCCCACAAGTAATGTCTGGATATTTTGTAGTAGCCCATATTTTCCCCTTTCTTTTTCGTCTTTATTGGAGTGTTGTTCACATGCTGAAACGAAGCATCCGATGCGCTCACACATAATAAACATAGCCAACACTCAGACGGAAAAACGTTGATGACCTCGAGGAAATCCAAAAAAGCTCAAGTATATCTAGAAAAAATTATATCACCTTTAAAACCTTTCCGAGTCGAATAATAATTTATTAAAAAATCGTACCCATCTGGTAAATTGGATCAAATCGTTTAAATATCAATCAAACTCATATTAAAGGGGTCATTCCCATTTTTTTTTAAATGGAGAACGTAATTTGGCCTCTACTTATGTGAAATGAACTAAGAAATGCTCCTGCTCGTATAAAAGTAAATCCTTGTAAGTTCCAACTATCCGGTAATGCATCCGAACTACTTCTAAAATTTAGCCATTTTAAATCGTTTTATCACTTGGGGAAATGATAAGGGCCCTACACGTCGTTACTAGACGTAATATATTCAAACTCATTGATCCGACCAGTGCAAGTCGGGAGGAGCTTGGTCATTGGGTGTGTTCAGGCTTTTTCAACGCGAGATTAGGTACAAAAATATTCGTTATATTATATCATATTAAATTCCTTTCTATTAGAATCAATCGATATATCAAAATTTCAAAAAGTTTCATGAGTATCGAAAAAACCAGTTTAAAAATTTCGGTTTTCAGTGCAATTATAAGCCAGTAACGTTGTCTAGATTAATTGTGGTTCATGCGAACCGAAGATGGTCGATCACAGGCATGTGTAAGAATATTCCTTATTTACTGAAACACATGAAAGCATAAAACTGCTTTTCCCTCAAAACTGCGCAATATATATAAAATAAGCCGAAATAACCTACACCGCAACCATTCAATAAAAAAACTTACAACTAATCAAAATCAAATTTGTTAAATTTACAATATACAGAACTTTCAATTACTTTTCAAAAACATTTAAATCAAAATAAAACCCATTATTTAGACAGTAGGCCGTTCAAAAACCTAGCCAAAAATAAATAGCCTTTTTTTTTAAAAAAAAAAAGGAGAATGAACCGACGTCAACTAGGATGAAAACCACGAATCAGAAAAAATCGACATTTTTCCGATCAATTTAAGTGAAAAAGTAAGCACTGCCTGAAACGAAATACACCTAATCACTACTCAAATGATGGTACCTATATTTCAATTTTTAAGAATAGGCCAGCCATAGAGCGTGAAATTTACCATTCCTGTTCAGTGATCATTTTGCGAACAAAGTTGTTTATGGGGGAAAATCTAATACCCGGTTGCAACACCCTTGCTGATCGAAAGGGTAGAAAGATCCCAATGATAATTTAGGATAATTTAGATCAAACTAATACGAAAAAATCAAAGGTTAATCGCGACATCGGGAAAAACGCCTTCCATATATTCAAAAACGCCATCCTCATTTTCAAAAACGCCAGCCACTTTGTCAGGGAAAGGCGATGGTCAAGCATGCAAGAACTCACAAGACTGTATATCGGGCTTCAACTGTCAGCCACCACAAACGACGCAACTAACTTGTCAGAAGACGTTTAGGGGAGAAACCAGTTTTTTCTTCTTTCAAGGGCGGAGTGGTAACGGAAGTTTTATTGCAGTGAATTAAATGCATCATATGCTCTGGAAAAATGTTGCCGGACAAGCACCAATTCAGTATGCAAGTGCCGTCGCTAAGCGAGTTCAGCAGGCCATTCTACCCGTCGTCCTAGCGGCTAATTTGCTCGATCACAAGTATGCCGGAGAGGACCAGAATCCGGATGAAACAAGACAAGCCATCGACTACATCCGTGAAACGGCTGGTGAAAATATCATGCCGGAGCTCACAAATTACATGGCAAAAGTTCCTCCCTATAACGAATACCTTTTTGCTGAGGGTTACAAAAAGGTCGAGAGTGAAGCTTGGTGGAGAAGTGGACTTCGACTGGGATTCTCGAAAGAATTGGTCGACTATGCATCGACACTGGCCAATGCTATCTCCTCCAGTGCAGGATTGGAGCGGTGTTTCTCAACTCTCGGACTCACTTATGGAAAACTCCGAAGTTCTTTGGGCGTCGAGAAGGCTGGAAAGCTGGCTTTTCTCTTTAAACAACTCAATGAGTGATTTTAAAACTCAATTTTGTTTTTAACGTGTTTTTTTCATATAATTAACATGTTAACATGTTAAAAACGTTTTAGTTAACAATATGACAGCCCTGGTTATACGCAGTAAAACGACTACACGACAACTATTTATCACAAGCGTTATACAAAAATTTCAATCATTCAAATTAGACATTCTTCGACTAAAGAATCCTGCTATTTTGTCTTGAATCGTAATGTTTATCAATTTAAAAAGAACATTACAATTTTAAGAGTTATTTTGGTCGATTATTCAAAAACTCTATTTTCCATTATTATGGTTTCTGCGGCGGGGCATTTATCCAAAATCAAGTTTTTGGCCCAACAAGTAAAACGTCTTCATGCTTAGTATCATTATAGGTTTTAAGCACATGCACGTTGTACTATTATATGTTATTAGATACACGCAACAATACACATCAATGAGTACATCTCTATCTTAAAGATATACAAGACTGCTCGTATCAGGGCGGAGCCCTGAATGTTCCGACTTTTAAGGCCTTTAAAGGTCTATGAAGCAGTAATAACATGAAAAAAATAAATGTAAAGAAAAATGAAAAAAACTTTGTGAAAAACATCCCTTCACACGCCATATAGAGTACAAAGTGATAAATTTTGCTTCTAGTAACAAATCATTCATGGCAACTAAGCTTCTTTCAACCAATTTGGAACGATTTCTAAGACGGATTAAATCTCCGCTTACGAGTTATTAGCGCGAAATATACGCGCGTTAATTGTCCCAAATTGGTCAAAATGCCAATCTTTAAATCCCCATATTTTTACAAAAAATGATCACAGGTGAAATATCTTTTCAAATTCAAGCTCCAAAACAACAATATCTTTTGAATGATAAAAAAAAAATCCGTCAAAAATGGCTAGTTAAAAAGTCCAAATTTGTCTGAAGAAAAAAAAACCCACCCCGAGCACAAATATTCCGTTACTTTCGTATCGAAAGTCGGAACAACAAATTTCAGTAAAATGAACCTGTTTTTGTTGCTTAGTGCCTTAAAGCTCGTCGTGAAGGGTCTTGTAAGTCTTAATTAACTCTGAAAACTACGAAGATTTCAAAACAATCATCGAAAACTCAATCATTATCAAGGTATTTTTCAATGATCTCGACTAGGTAAGAACTGAGATGTCTTCGTAAACACAGAGGCGAAGCTGCACTTCGCAAACACCAGCCATGAAACAGCAAAAAAGAAGCTCTAAAAAGCCTCTAAAAATGAAAACACAGCCAATAATGTTGGGAAAGAGTCAAAGAACGCAAGGAAACAGAAAAACAGATGTTTCATGAAAAAATGTAATTTTTGAAATGCAAAGAGAAAATACATGCCCTTAAGGCTCTCCTCATTACAAGAACAATTTATGATTAATAGTTTTCTTGATCAAAATAACTTTTATTTTGATTTCGTAACTAGAGGGGACCAAATCTTTTGTGAGTGCCACATATTTGACACAGAGAGGAAGTTGCACTTCGCATAACAAAAGCAAAAATATGAACGATAACGCTACTGGGAAAAACTTAATAAGTAAAACTTTGAGTCTACAAAATTTCTTAAGTGACGCACGCCAATTATGAGTCTACATAATTGCTAAGTGACCTAAGCCAATTATGACGCATTAGCAGAACCAGTCAATTTGAAGAAAAAAATTACCAACTAAAGCGCCTCGATTTCTAGAACGGACGCATTTTAACTATTATACGAAAAAGTTCATTAAAAACATCCCACCCTGCTGCGGGTCTCCTTCCCTACCTCTACGCTACAGATCAAATGATACCTGGAAGCTTAAGTGCTATTTGTAATATAACAGTCTGTGTTAATATCCTTAGCATTGTCTGTACTTAGAAGCTGGTTATTGATCAAAATCAACACATTTTGTCGCAACAATACTTGCGACTAAGTTTGGAAAAAAAGAGAGTTCATACTATAACACAAGCTTTGCTTGTGTAATGAAGAAAAGTCCAAGAAATTAAAAACACTTTCGAAACGAAATGTCAATAACAATTTGGAGTGTTTTCTCTTTCGCTACTGAAAGAGTAATTCGTCTTTTTATTAGCAAAACTCATTTAAGAGCCAGAAGTTGGAAAAGAGTTATGAACGCGGCGAAATAGACAAAAAAAACACTTTCTTTTTGAGAAATTCAACTTTCAAAAAACTAGATGGCCTAACAGCTCTTTGAAAGTTATGATTGACACTTTTTGGCTAAAATTAGCCCAACTTGAAAAAAAAACTGGATCAATAGGTAAATTCTTTAGTTCGCTGGCAAATCTGACGACTAAATACCATTTTCGAAACTAGAAGTGCATCGCATTTTTGTGACCTTTGCACGTTTGCTGTTCAATATTGGAGTTTGCCTTCCTTAAAAGAAAGAAAACGAATTGAACTTGAAAAAAAAATCAAAAGTCAAACCGCGAAAATTAATCAAAAACTTTTTCCTGAACAAAATATTACCAAGACCTATAAAAGAGTATTCACTACGTTTATGAGTCTTAACAAATGTCACTTAATAACAGTTGCTCAAATGAAAAGAGGATTTTGAAGATCCTTCGTATTTCAGTGCTCAGCCATGCACTTAGCTCAAACACTGAGCAACAAAACGCTACTATGAATCATGGTTAGCGGCAAAATGTTTAAGCTTAAAAATAAAATTTCTTTTACAATGCCTTTCACCCTATATGAGGGATTATAATTGTAACTAAATTTTTACAGAGGCAAAGCTCCGCTTAGCAAACACTAGCGAGAGCACGACAAAAAACAGCTCTATAAAGTGCAATAAAAAAATGGAATTAAGCCTCGAATTAATAAAAACTTGGCCACGTCTCGGATTCGATCTGCGACCTAAAAACTTTGAGTCTCACACACTAACCACAGACGCTTCATTAATCACAAACACTAGCCACAAATAAATAGAGAACAGATGCTATGCAATTTCCAGCATGCTACATATCGTGATTATAGCAAGGTGCCACCAAATAAATGAACACTTTTATTTACGAGTTAGATTAGAAAAAAGAAGGTTAGTACTAATACACTTACGCTCTCAAACTAGTTAGTGCAATTAATTACCACTTATATTGAATGCACATCATTTTGATACCCTTATTATTTAGTTGTCCCCTTATCATATTAGTTAGGCAATTATTATGCGTAAGAAGGCACTTAACCTGCATTACGTCTATCTCTCCATTAACCCATGTTATTGATCCGATATCAAAGATTTGAATACCTCAAATTGTGGTTTCATGTTAAAGCCCTTTCACTTTCACTCAAGATTCAGACTCTTAAAAATCAAAGAACTGCGTCAAAAAAATAGGTCTGAATTTTTACCTTTTTCAAACTAAATGACAGGAAACTAATAATGACACATGGAGACTGATTTTGCAATTTACTTTTACTGTTCATTCATCTGTTTTGTACAATTTTGCGCTAAGTTAATAATCTATAACTGAAAAAATATATTTTCTGAAAAAGACATTACGAAAAATGAAGAAAAGAAATTTAATTTAGTTTTTTTTCAATTGTTTGCTTTTTCTACTTCAATCATTGTGATCAGAACATTCTGTGCCTCGAACAGCAACCAGTTAATTTTGTATTTTGGTACTAATTTGTTCATTGACTCAGAAATTGTCAAGGAACTTCTGTGTAAAACAGAAAAACGATTGACTTTTATTGAAACTTTCAAATTTCAAAGAAAAATTTTACTTCGGTTCAATCTTGTTTTTTTTCCCACCAATTCAGCTTTTTTAATGGGAACAGTATAAGTTTCTTTGAATTAAAAATAATTTTCTCAGAAACCAATAATTAAACTGCCGGAAGTCAAGTTTTAGCGTGACCAAATTCTAAAAACTTTTTCCTGAAATTGCTTTTTAAAACATATCATCACAACCTTTATAAGTGTCTTCACTATATTCACTGGCACTTGGTTCAGAACTTCGCGAAAGTGGCACATAGAAAAAGCAGAGCTTCGCACCAATTGCGATAAAAAAACAAACCATGAAAAATTAGTGGGCTTAAAATGTAACGAAAATAACTGTCGAAAACACTAGATAATTACCATACTTTTCATGTTTGTCGCACTTTGTCATGAATATGTTCTTTTTAGAAAAAAAAGATCTAAGCTACGGTAATTGAATGTTGAAGAAGGATCGCAGCGAACAATTACGAAGCGGTCACGAAGCCGACTTAACTCAAGCAGACACCCATTGGGCTAAAATAAAAAATGTTTTCGATGAAAAAAAAACTCAACTCGGAAAAATCCCCTCTCTCAAGAAACACAACAATTAAGAAAACTATTCACTCATACGACGCAAAACGAGGGCACAAAGCCGATATAATATCAGCCGAAACAGTTAAAAGAAAGTAACTTAAATTGAAAGTTCAACAAATCGGAGTTGATAAATTTAGAACCAACCTAAAACAATTTCGGACACAGAATGGAAGTTGCACTTCGCATACACAAGCAAAAATATGACCGATAACGCTACTGGAAAAACTGAATGAGTAAAACTTTGAGTGTACAAATTTTCATAAGTCACACAGGTTCTAACCCTATTATTTTGCTGCTGGTCACCCTCCGCTACAGATCCATGATGCCTTGAAGCTAAAGTGCTATTTGTAATCATAGTCTGTGTTAATATCCTTAGCATTGGCTGTACTTTATAGCTGCATCAAAATGAACACTTTCAAAATGACACATTTTGTCGCAACAATTGCTTCGCAACAATATTTGCGACTTAGGTTGGAAAAAAAAAGAAAGTCCATACTATAACACAAGCTATGCTTGTGTAAATATAATGGGAATTTAAAACGAAGACATGCTCAAACTATTTCTGTTGAGTAACAGAGGTAAGAACAGATTGGAAGATCAACTAAAATAGATGTGAAGAAGTTATTTGCGGGAAAAAAGTCTACAACCCGGTTGCGATACCCTTGCTTATGTGGAAAAATATTTCTCTCCAAATCAATTTGTATACTACATGCTCAACGTTTTTCAATTATTAAGATTATCAAATAAGGTAAATGATGATTTAAAATTAGTATTTCCATTATTATTTCATACCTTCGAGAATCGAATAATTAATTGTATGAATAAATTTAATGCGTACCTTGATATGTGTGATTTTAGGGAGGTATTTTTCGATTACTTTGGCAGTAGGCACATCTCCGCAGTCCTGACTGACAATGACTGGAAACCTGGTGAGATCTGGATTGTGTCGCAGCAGTGAGTCCAGCGCCCTGCCAACTGTTGGTCTGTTACACGCCATCATCAGCACTGGCAGCACCATCCCAGCCACATCTACACATTTGTCTTGTTTTTAATTTCAAATTTCGAAGAAACGCATAGGCAACAGTCAGTTGGATAAAAGCCTTGAAAGAAAGGAAAAAGGAAAAAATACTGACTTCGTTTTGTTGGAATAACTTCAATTTTTGAATTGCAAAGAAAAAACAGATGGCCTGAAAAGTTAATGGCCTGATAAAAATAACCCAATTAGAGAAAGTTGGGTCAACGGGATAATTTTTATTTCCTTCAAACTCAAAATAGGCAAGCTGAAAATTAAATTCCATTTTTGTGACCTTTACACTTTCGCTGTTCGATAGTGGATCTTGCCTTCCTTTTAACAAAGGAATGAATTTAAAAAGTAGTCGAAAAGTCAAACCGCAAAAAAATAAATGGAACAAATTTTAGGAAACTACACTGCATTTTTGAGAATCATTTGAGAGACAAAGAACCGTGAAACTGAGGCTGGTAGGATCCAATAGCATTTTCCATTTTCTAATTTGATCAACTTTGAAAAAATATATATTAGGTTTCCGATTTTGAACAAACAACAATTCATTTTTCCATAAAGCTAAAACAATAACTCTTTTTGTTTCAGCTTTATGAAAAAATTAAATATTCTTTATTCAAAATCGGGAACCTAGTATTTAACTAATGGGTTTAGAACTTCCCATTTAAGATTTAGAAACCCAACCCTTAATCCTGCTATAAATTTTCAATCAGTTTTTCTCGATGCAGAAAGCTTTTTGCAATTTTCAAATGTCATTCGCAACCCGAATTACCAATCTGGCCTTATTTACAAAACCAATCCGTTTTTCCTGAAAAGCAAGACTGAATTTACATAAATCACTCGACCTATAAAAAAAACACCCTGCTTTCAATAACTTCCTAATCCCTTTTACGCAAAGTGGTTGGAGAAAAATGGCTCAAGTATGGTAGTTGGGTTCCTAAAATTAAGATGGGTGCTGACGAAAAAATTTTAGGTCAAAAACTTTCGGAAATACGGTTCACATTTATTTACAAGTATTTTCGAAACTTTCACAAAAATTGCGGGACCCATCTTTCATACTTTTCCTAATTACCAGACTTGCACTGATAAATGCAAAGAAGCAAAGCCGAGCTTCTCAGCACTTGTGATACAACAAAGATACCAAAACAAGCTAGCAGACAGATAAGACGAAAACCACTACGTCGAAAAAAAAATAGTTTTGAAAAGATCGAGAAAAACTAGATCTACCACAATTTTCACATCTTGAATAAAGTTTTTTAAAACCTGACAAATATTTACACGGAGGCCTAGTGTAAAAACTAGTTTCTGCTTCGCAAGCACTGGCGAGAACACAAGAAGCAGCTCTAGAAAGTGCAACAAGAAAAGGTAGAAAAAGGACTCGAATTAGTAAAAAAAAAAATTCTTCCCAGATCCGATCAGCGACTTAGAGAATATGAGTCTACGCACTAACCACTCAGCCGTGGTCGTTAAATTAATCACATATACTAGCCACAAAAAAGGCAGAAAACAGATGCTATGAAATTTCTAAACCTACAGATCGTGCTTATAGTAAAAGTGCCACCAAACCAGTGAACACTTTTAATGAACAAATTTATTTGCCAGTTAGGCTGGAAAAAAAGAAGATTCGTACTAATACACTAGGCTGCCCGCTAGTGTAAAATTGAAAAATAAATTTGCATAGAAACAAGGAGATATGAGAGCAGAACAAAAAAAACATCAAATTACCCCCCCTCAAAAGACTCACACGCAGAGGAATAGAACAGATATTTGAAACGCAAACAAACTCAAAATAAGTCTGTTGGTTGACGACAGTGCAGATTTGAGAAAATGATTGTGATTTTTTTCAAACAACTTTTTTTAACGAAATAATTCTGTTCCGAATTGATAATGCTTGCTAATTGCGAGCACAATCCTCGCATACCTAATACTTCAGTGCACATTTATGAATGGAACAAAAAATCAAAAAATGGGGCTTTCGAAATGGCATTGAGTAACTTAGAAGAAAGCGGAACCTTCAAAGTGTGCATGCTACAAAAACGATAGTCTGAAAGAGCAGAAAATTTATAGTTTGAAAAAAAACAGGTCCCGGCCAGATTCCAACCTTTGTCGTCGTGCAGGCGTGTAACCTCTAAGCCAGATGCGGTGGTTGATTAGTTTTGAATTTAAAATGAAACAAGATGAAACAGTTGCGAAATTTTGTGAACGAATTTATTTATGGAGAAAAAGGTCTAGTACCCGGTTGCAACGCCCTTGCTCATAGCAAGGGTAAGCAAAACAATCAATTGAACCAAGATCACGGAGGATAAAAATATTCAGACATTACAACTAACCAACCTGGATGCCTAGGAACGTTTTGTTCTCCTTCCGGTTTATCCAATTGACCTCTGAGCTTTGGATTAACATCGCGCTGACTTTTCTCTCCTTGCAAATAATTCAGACGTTTCTGCAGCTCCGATATGCGAAGTTCTAGGGAGTCAATCTGAATAAACAAATAACTCTTATCAAACTAACACATGAAGGGCAAGATTAGGATAGTAGTGAAAAGAGCAGCCTTATCTGATATATTGATAAGACACTAACACTAGCAAGTGTAATTACAGATAGACTGACATTTACGAAATGAATAAAGTCTGGATTTGAATAAGATACGATATAAATTAATTTCAATGATATCTCACAAATTCTCGCAACCGGTTCTTTCGATTGACCTTTTCATCTCAGATTTGATACGGTAGTTTTTAAGAAAATTTGAAAAGCTTTAAAATTTGACTTTCCGAAATCAGTAACTTTTTTGCAACACGCAGGTCGTTGGCCGCTAGATTAGAGGAAATTCCCATAACAGTGTTTCTCGATAGAACACCTAACTTAAGAATGTTTCCGCATAAAGACAAAAAGGTTCCAACTAACGGTCAAAGTTTCACAGAACTATAACTTTTTCTAAAGAAATTTACAAAAACAGACTTTCAACAGTCGAGTAAACTCAAAAAGGTTCCAATTAACGATCAAAAATTCAGAACTATAACTTTTTCAAGAAATTGGACGTAGCCAATTACAAAACTAGACTTTCAACAAAATGTTGTTTCAATTAAAGGTACGATATCAGATTTCTCACGATGGTAATGGATAAAGTCCAAGAAACGGCCAACAAATGAAAAACTTGAAATTTCCGAGAATCATAGCTTTTGGTGTGAAAAAATTTGGGCGTAGCCGCTTGTGCAGAAGATATTCACACACCCTGAACTTTCAATTCAACATAAAAATTGAGATTTGGGAGGCCAATTTCATTTGAGGTTTGGAAGATGAGATTCAGGAAGTAATCGAACAAATGTTTGAACAGTGAAAAAATCAAAACTTGACTTTTCCGAGGTAAACACTTTGGACAAAGAGGCAAACGCAAAGAAGCTTTCCGCAACCGGTTCCTCGGATTGAATCCAAATTTTAGATATTGGATTGTAGTTTTCGAGAAAATTCAAAGCTTAAAAAAGGTTAAAAATCAAAATCTTGACGTGACGTTTTCTACGGCGATAAATTTTTGTGTTGTAAAAAAGTGTTAGAAGCCGCTGATGAAGGGGCGTTTCTTACTGCCCGCTATTTCCATTGAGCCCATAAAATCAGATTTGGTAGGTTTGAATTCGAGAAAAGTTGACTTTTTGTAGTTACCACCCACTTCGTACTGATTACAGATTGCTTCGAATCTTGAACGTCACAAAATACACTAAATTTCTTCCCGTTATCAACTTCTTTCTCTTCGGCTTCCAAAACCATTTTCTCATCTCTAAAATCATCTGCAATCAACACTTCATTGCACGACACTGTTCCACTCTACCTTATTCAAATAAATTGCATATCGTTGCTTTGACTTTAGATCTTCAACATTCACCAAGTTTTTGTGTTTACCAACTCTCTTCCCCGCATTTCGAGTGATTCCGACACGTCGCCACGTACTGTCATCAGCATCCCTTCACTCCGCAAACTCTCCTTTCTTCGGATGAAATTGAATTGTTTCTTCTGAATCTGGCCTTATCGTGATTTCTCCTCTTTCAATCGGCTCTGACACTCGCACTGATTTCGCGTAGTGACCATTTCTTTCTCTGACTGAAATGCTGACATGCCCTCGTGTCTTGTAAACACAACTTGGCTGTCCTGTTCTATAACAGACCGTGACCTCTCCATTCGCTAGAATCTTCACGCTTATAATAAAAGTTGTCACCAGCTGAAAACTTCTGTGAAGCTGCTCGTATTTTGTGACGCAACGCTCTTCTAACACACTCACAAGCTTCTGACCTAATAAAAACTCTACGAGCTGTGTGGAGAGCGTTTAAAAATTTCGCAAACATTTCAATCACAGTTCGACTTTCCAAGGCCGGTGGTTCATCAGTAAAAACTGTCGGCAAATCTGGATTTTTGCCAAACACCAACTGATATGGTGAAAAAAAACAGACAAGTTCTGCAAACAGTTTTTCGCATTAACAGCCCATGCTAACGCCAGCTCTACACCAATTCTTGAATTATCGTCCATGATTTTCTTCGCATTACTGTCAATGACAGCACGATTTCTTTCTCACAACCCATTTTGCCAAAGACTACTCACCGCCGTGTTCAACCTTTCAAGGTTGAGAGATTCACACAAACTCTTCCTTAGAGAACTCGCCACCATTTCCAGCCAAAAATTTCTTCGGACATCTCATACTAGAGCCATTCCACAACACCATTATTTTCTCTATTATTTCTTCTGGTTTCCTGCTAACGTTAGCCGATAACGAAAACCTGATAAACAAAACAGTCATCTGCAAGAAATAAATTCAAGCTTAAAAACTGAAAATTCCATTGCCACAGACTCAAGGAAACGCTGCGCAAGAGGAAGATTTTCAGTCATTGGAGGCGTTTTACATCATGCTTGTTTCACATTTTTCGTCAATTTTGTCCAGAGACTTCTGGCATTGTTCATTCCACTCGAATGCGCAAACTGCTTATGCAAGTTCAAAATTTGGTCCTCTCTCGAACAACTATCTTTGCTGCAAGCAACCATGCACGCTACAGGAAACTACTCAAATAACAGTGTCCACTTCAACTGTTGAATCGCATGCATTGTCAAAAACTGCTGAATTCTACGCCTCACTCCCTACAACCTCGTTGTCTTTTCTCAAAGCTACTGTAAAAAGAGCTAGTTCTTCTGCATCATGACCAGAAAGCCTCTTCATGTTTTTAGAAGAATTAGGACAGTCTTTCACTAAGTGCCGTACTGAATCACAAGGCGGGCGCCGCATCGGATTACTGTCCGCATCTGACCGATTAAAACTCTTCTTTTGTGTAATAGAGTGACTACCACCAGACTGACTACCACTAAACTGACCAGTATTTCCACGATTGTTTAGTCTACCTCGAAAACAACCCCGACTTGCGAAGCCACGTCAATGTCCTCGTTTCGAGTAAGCTACTCCTCTGGCACTCCAAGCCGCATTGACATCTTCAGTCTTGATAGCTGATCCATTTGAATCCGGTCTACAAGACTGTCCTCCAAAAAATTTCTCGTCCTTAGCTGTCAAAACAAGTTGTCTGTCCTTGTGTTGCACGCCTGCTGAATCTAAGCATTCGATAGCTAAAAACCGCTTGCGATAACTCCATTTCACATTTCTTTGCTTTGTTAAACTGTTTTTCGAACTCCAAAATGAACTCGTCCATCTTCATACCTGACTTCATGAGGAACCGATCAAAACAGCATCCACTTCAGCACCTCTGTCAACTCATCTTTCTTGAACAAAATATCCATAAACGCAATTATTTTCTCTATCTTATTCTACGCAGAGAACACTTTGTCTCTCACACCTAAAGGATTTTCATCTGGAAGCGCCAACACAACTGCTACTCCTCCTTTTCCTTTACCCAAGTCCGTAACTTCACACAAGGCTCTGAGTTCGGTCACATACGGTTTCTTCACGGTCCAAATAAGGCGGAATCTTTTATGTAGACATTAATCCGGCTACTACTGTTGAACGCTAATAATATACACTTTTAGTAGTAGTAGTAGTACAACGAAAACCCGTGATGGCAGCAACTAAGCCGACAAAAGTTAAGCAGATAAATGAAAGTCCGACAAATCATTTTCTATCCACCAAAAATTCAATTGCATAAACACTGAAAAAGAGTTCCCGCCGGGATTCAAACCCACGACCTAAGGGTGCACAGGCGACGACGTTACCTCTAGACCAAGCGCAAAGAAATCATGAAGTTGTAACGATTCAAAAAAATGCACAGAAAAAAGTTAAGTTCCCGATTACAAACACTTGCTTTCGCAAGCGTTAAGACAACCATTTGCACATTTGAAAAAAAAACTCTTTCATTTGGACTTTATAACAGAGTTTTTTTTTTTAAATTCATTAAACACAAAGATGCTTACTTCTTCTAACTGTGATGATTGTTTATCCTGTCTCAGAAATGAGACTCCTAAAAGGGCCAGTACAGCGAGAAACACATACGGTAACAGAGGTATCCGACGGAAAAGTCTCACAATAGGCACCCACATGGCATTGATGGCTAAACTTAGCTCTGAGGAATCAAAACAACACTCTAGCTATCATCCATTGCATCCAATCACTTTGTTTTCCGCATTTTGAAGAAAACCAGAACTTGTCATGTGGACCTGAAATCAGTTTTTTTTCTTTTTCTTAAAGGTAATCAGAAGGTCAAAAGTATCATAGTAACCGAGGTTACAGTCAGGAGTCCCTTCATCACGTATTCCAGTCAAAATCCTTGGAATTTTCTAGATATGGAAGTGATAATGATAAAAGATGACAAGAGTTTAAGTCCTTTTCAATTAAAATCGATACGGGTTACGTTTCTTCAATAAGAACACGCAACTCGACACGATTCAAAGTTCTTATTGAGACCTTTATGATATCAGTTCATTAAATACAACAAAGTATCAACTTGACGTATCACCTGGCGTCGTCAACTTAAAAATTTTGCTAATAATATTTATTAATTATTGTTTCTAATGATAATTCACGAATTATATTATTGTTTAGTTTTTTGGTGTTGTGAGATTATTTCGTTTCATTTTAATTTTCCGATAACTTTCAATGATTAAAACATTTCCTTTTTGTTTACAACTTTTTTCAATCAAATAACAATAGTTATCCTTCACAGCTTCTTCTCCGTTCTCTGCGTTTTAAAGTACAGCAGAACTTGACTTATAACCTGGCGTCATCAACCTAATAACTTACACATTATTTTTCAAAATTAATATTTCCGTTCTTATCATAATTCACGTTCCAAGTAATTCGTTAATTTTTTGGCGCTGTTAAATTATTTAATTTCATGTTAATTTGATTTTCATAGAAAAGTTTTTCCTTTTTTTAGTTTTAATCTTTTTTTCTAAAAATAATTAGGTCAGAAACGAGTTAAGCAATCAAAGTTCAATCTTTCTTCCTTCATCCTATATATAGAGCCTAATTGTGGTGATAAACTTATTAAATAGTTTCAAGTGACATGATACGCTCATAATGGTACGCTTGTAAGAATGCCCGGTACGGGATTTTAGAGCCAAGCTCGTCAAGCAGCGATACTCCCCCTCTACCCGGACATCCCCGCCGGAACCTCCACCCGTGAATAACCAGGTTGTAATCGACTTCATTTCTTTTTGGCTATTTGTTGTTTGAATCCATTTCTCTAAAATCCAGTTTACAATCTATTCTTTCTCTAGTTTTGCCTCTTTTGTACCCTGCTTAGTGAATGTCCTTGCCGAAGTACTGGCTGAATTGGCTACCGAAGTGGGACAGGAAACGGGTAATAAAAACCTCAAAGACCAAGTACTGCAGCCACAAAATGTAGGAGCCACGGTTCAATCATTCAGAGATGCAAAGCTAGCCGACCTCTTGCGCTACCCCTCGAAGAAACTGAACTGTGCTACTATAGTAGCCGGATTTAATGATAACTCATCTACGGTTTCAGACTTTGCTAATGATTGGAGATTTTTAATACTTGATAATTCATAAGTTTATTCCAAATGTGCTAATTATCCCCAAAACTATCCTCTCTACAAATAATAATTTCATAAACAGAAAGCTTGGTGGTCTAAATAACTCTTTGTTTCGCCTTATTAATACATTTTTCCACTCGAGAATCCGAATTATTTCCCCCAATCTAAACGTTAATTTTAGTGCTAATATGTTTTGTAAAGATGGTATTCATTTTTCTTTTTATGGTAATAAAATTTTCAGTTTATTGCTCGCTCAGCTAACTTGTATATATTCACCATAAATTTACCCTCCTCGCTGCCAAACTGCGCAAACTATGGCCGATCAAATGCACTGCCATAGTTGCAAACGCCACATCCAAAAAGGAGGCATATGGTGTGTCATTTGCAAAGCTTACATCCATGTCTCATGTAGCGGGCTACAGAGCAACAAACTCTATTACGATGGGTTCTCCTGCATACAGTGCATCCCCGAGAACGTTGCAAAAGAGCCCAACTCCACCAACAGACAAACAAGCACAGCCCCCATTACAACTCAAAAACCAACAAGCACAGTCCCCATCATAACTCAAAAAGAAACATTACCGGCAACACCTGCAACAAACGTAATGTCCAACGCAACACAAACTTATCCATCGGCCCCAGCGATCACTACAGCCCCCTTCGACCCCTGAAAACTTATCGACCAAGAACTTGAAATTAAAATAAACGAAATATATAAAATTGTCGTTAACTGGAATAATTCTACGCAAGAACAAGCCCGGTTTCCAGTTCATAGAATTGCTGAACCAGCAGCTGTTGTCATTAGTAGAAGAAACATCAAATTTTAACGTCGCAAGGAAAGCAGCAATGATTCTCACACATCTGCTGCTCCCCAAAACTAAATCGGAATTAAACGGATCAAACTCTAAAACACTAAGCCACCGCATAGTTTTATGAAAGCAAGGCCTACTAGACGAACTTTTCACTGAAGCGAAAGCTCTCCAAATTAGACATCCAAAACAGAAGAAGTCCGAAATAAACGAGGAAGTTAAGCAATTCGATAAGCTAATGAGTACAGACAAAAAATCTGCCGCCATTGGCTGCCTTTCAGACAAGAAAACAAAAGAAGTACTTCCCCTAAACGAAGTCATTGAAGGAAAAACAGTCCTAAGTATCCTGAAAGAAAAACACCCTCAATCCAAAACAGCGATCACTAACTATATAACTGAAATAAGTGAAGACGCAATGACATACCACCCCTCTGTATTCGAACAAATAAACGCCAAGACAGTTCGAAAATCATTCCTGAAAACGCACGGAAGCCAAGGTCCCTCAGGTCTAGATGCGTGCGAATGGAGAAGGATAATAACTCACTTCAACCAGACATCCATTGAGCTTTGCAAAAGAATTGCTAAACTAATCTATACAATAGCAAGTAAAGTTCTCCCCCAAGAAAACCTAACGGCGTACAGCTCGTGTCGCTTGAAGCCTCTGGACAAAAATCCAGGGGTACGGCCCATTGGTATAGGCAAAAATCTGAAAACAAAAAAATGGCAAAACAATCACTCAATATTCAAAATCAGACCTTAAAAATATCGGAAAAATTATCCAACTCTGATTAGGCCAGAAGTGTGGAATCGAATATGCTATCCACAGCTTGAGGAACGAGTTTGAGAATCCGGAAACGGACCTTATAGTACTTATTGATGCAGAAAATGCCTTCAACTCGCTCAATAGAGAACTTGCTCTAAAAATGTAGAAATCCTTTGTCCGGCACTACATCATGCGCTGGCCAACTCATACAATCGTCCTTCACATCTATATGTCAATAACACGGTTTTGATATCTACCGAAGGCGCAACGCAAGGTGAGCCCCTCGCAATGGCTATGTATGGAATTGGGATAATCCCACTGATTGAGCTCCTGCAAAAACCAAATGTCACCCAAAAATGGTACGCAGATGATGGAAGCGCTGCATGTGATCTTAAGAGTCTCAGCGCAATACTGGACAACCTGGATATGTACGGAAAGGCTTTCGGATACAATGTGAAGCCTTCCAAGTGTCAACTCATAGTAAAATAAAACAGTCGTGACAGCGCCATAAAAGTATTTGAAGGCACAAATACTACAGTGGTTGAGTATTCCAACTGTTTTAGAGTCCTTGGATCGGTTATAGGAACACCATCATTATGCGATAAATACAGGGAAAACAAAATTGAAAAGACAGCTATTCTAATTGAAAAGTTTACCAAAATAGCTAAAACATCACCATAAAATGCATACTCCTGCTGCACAATAGGAGTTCAAAATAAATTAAGCTTTCTAACCAGAACAACTCCGGAAGCATTTAAGAAAAAGGATGAAATTGAGAAAAACGTAAGACAGCAGCTACTTCTTAGTATTACTGCTATAAACCATATAACCGATAAAGACCGCAACTTTTTTGCGCTACCATTAAGAATGGGAGGATTAGACCTCCTCAGTAACACGGACTTTTCCAGAAATTATGAATGGTCACAAGCCATTTGTGATCCGTTAGAAAACAGTGATCCAGAAATAGCTGAAACGGAACAAACTCTGATAAATAGAAACATTAAAACTGAGAGACAGAACATCACTTTCTCAAAAAAGGCTAAAATAATTATGGAAAGTTGCTCATCAGAAAAAAACTGACAATAAATCTAGCGTCACAGAAAGAAGCATCGAATTGGCTAAGCGTGCTACCCTTAAAAAGATACAATTTTTCCCTCAACAAATCAGAGTTTAAAGATGGATTACATCTTAGATATAGATGGGAACCACCAAACACCCCACATATATGCCCATGTGGACAACCGTTCACACTGACCCACTCTCTACACTGTCCCAAAGGTGGATACACTCACCTAAGACATAAGGAAATTCGCGATACTTTTGCGACACTCCTGGACAAAGTCTGCCATGATGTTGAAATAGAGCCCAAACTTCAATCGTTGGAAGGCGAAAGCTTTCACAGCAAAACAACCACCACTGAAGATGACGCTCGACTTGACATCAAAGCAAATGGACTCTGGGGAGGCCGATTCAGCCGAACCTTTTTCGCTGTAAAATTTTTCAACCTCCATGCTAAATCCTGTCCTAAAATTTTATCCGACGCCTACAAATATCATGAGAGAGTCAAAACATTAAAATACCAACAAAAAATTCTGGATGTGGAACACAGCAGCTTTGTTCCACTAGTTTTTGCGTGTACCAGGCTCTACAAAAACCATCCAGAAACTAGCAGAGAAACTAAGCGAGAAACGGAACGAATCATACTCGAACACAATCAACTTTACAGGAACAAAAATAAGTTTTGCAATTCTGACGAGTGCAATTCTCTGCCTTAGGGGGTGCAAAAATTTTTTAAGTACATCCAACATAGATAATTCTATCTGTGCTATAAACGAGGAGGGAAGATTTTATTTGACAATTCTCTTGATGCATTAATATCGACTTGATTTTTTCATAAACGTTTGCCGACTTATTTATTTAGCGTTGGTACGGCCCTATTCAACCTGTGCACGTACAGTCGCATGACGGAAGGGCCCATTTTAATTGACCCCCTTTTTTCATCCTATATACCAGCATCGTATATTTCGCCAGACTGGTATCGCCGACACTCCGATCATAGTAGGATGATGAGATTGCACTAATTGTGCCAGTCTGTGATAATCAGATAACTTGGGCTTAGGATAAAGATTATTAAAAAAAATCCAATTCAGCCTATGATGCACAATTTCGCAGCCGAATTTACAATCGCGAGGACAGTAAAATATAATAAGAAGGTCAAAAACGAATTAAACAATTAAAGTTCAATCACTCGTCCTCCATCATATATACCGGCATCGTACCTTTCGCCAGACTGGTATCGCCGAGAATTCGATCATAGCAGGATGAATGCAATTGCACTTTTTGTGTCAGTCTGTCATAATCCGAGAAACTGGCTTTAGTTTATAGAGTGTTTTTTCGAAAAATCCAATTCAGCCTATGATGTACGATTTTTCATCGCATATTCCGGTCAAAAACTTGGAATTTTATTAATAATAGAAAAATAAAACAAAATTTAGAGCAAACGCCCGAGGGATATTAGTCCCGACTTTCAGTTTCGCTAAAGATCATTTGAGTTTGTTTTGTTTTCTACACTTTTGACAAAGACATAAACTCCAGGAGCAATTATCGTCGAGATTGAATTTTGATTCGAAGTAACTTAAATATTTCTGTTGTTTTGTTTTTGGATGATTTATTTCGTCTAATTTTAGGTTCATTTTCGACCAATAGCGTTTGCAAGGAATATGAAAACTCCTCTGGACCATAAATTGCTATCTTGCTTTATTTTGTCTTTGTTCTTGTTTTATAAATTTTCATTTAGCGGTTTTTCACTTATTTCGACAAACTGTTTACACTCGAAGTTGAATCTGCCTCTGATTATGTCAATAAAAACAAGAATTAAGAGTATATTGTGGTAAAGTGGCAAGTATAGAAGCTTTAATTTTTTTGTCGTTCTTTATATCCCAATCGTTCTTTAATTCCCAGGATCCAAATTGTAGCAGTTTCTTGTACATTTTAGATCTTTCCTAGATCCATTTTGCTTGTTTTCCACAGAATGACATCAAAAAATTTATTTTAACGATGTAACTTCGAAATAGATTTTTTGCCTGCCAATTTGTTCCTTTAGCTATATTGCGTTTGATCGTGTAGATTGCTTCAATGTTTTTTTTACATCTTCTTTCAGCATTGGCAGTCCACAATTTTTTCTGGGACACTATAATTCTAATATCCTTTTCTTTGTTTGTTTGTATCAGCGGTGGAACATTCATTGTAATGTTCGTATTTCTTCTAAAGCTGATGTTGAGTTTCATGATATTGAGGGTGCACCATTTCCCAATTCTTGCATCGTCAATTTGTAGTGTTATTGAGTTCGTTACTACAATTTTGTAGTCATCTGTGTAGCCAAAATATTTCGAAAAAACACAATTCTGAAGATCGTTTATGAAGATTATGAAAAACAGTGGCCCCAGGACTGACCCTTCAGGACACCATTTTTCATTTCAACCTCAGATGATATTGAGTTTCCTCATTTTGTTTCTATGTCTATCCTTTAAGATAGCTCTGAAGATTATCTATTACTAAACTTTTAACTCCACACTCTTCTAATATCTCAAGTAATTTTTCGTTACTGACTTTGTCGAAGGCTTTTTCGAAGTCAAAATAAATGGACATTAAAGTTGGTTGATCTAAGATATCAAAACGTTCGGATAGTTAGAGGATCATCTGTGTCAATGTTGATTTGTTTTTTGTGAATCCATATTGTTCTTTTCGGATGGTGGTTTCAATGGCATCGTTAAATTTGTCAAAAATCAATGTTTTGAAAATCGTTGATGTACTTGTCAACAGCGAGACTAATTGATAGTTTGATGTCCTGTTTATCTCCATCTTTGCAGGGCGGTATGATGTTGCTTGTTTCCCAGCAAGTTAGATAGGTATGCTTGTTTGCGAATAAAATGAAAAAGAATGTCATGAAGATGTTAGACCTTTAGTTGAGCGTTTAAGTGGCAGATTTACTAGACCATCAGGTCCTTTAGCTTTCCCAATGCACAAGTTTTCCATTGTTTTTCTACTTCTGCTAACTAAAATTGGATTTTGTCTATCTTCGTTATGAACTCTTTTGGGTTTCTTTTGTAGTGAGAGGTAGTAAAAACAGATTGAAAAAAAAGGTTAAAGAGACCAGCCGCTTCCTTGTCGGTTACAGCTATTATATTGTTCAAGTACATTACTGATGGCATTGAACTTGTCTGTTGAACGCTGTGGAAATGTTTTTGGATTGTTGAATTTTTTCCATTTTCGAATATAGGGCTTTTGAATTGTTTTTGATCGTCTTTCAAACAAACAGCAACTTCTTGTTCTAAATTTTCTAATTTTACTTGTTGGTTACTACTTTGGCGATTTTTCATTTTTTTAATTGGATATTTTGTTTGCTTTTGATAACATTAGATGTCTCGTTTGAGACCCAAGGTAGTAGACTGACGCGATGTGTTTTTCTGTTGGGAATTTGATCTTCGCAAAATTTTATATAACCAATTGTACCATAAATCAACAACAATATCCACATTGCTGTGGCAATATGGTTTGAATGGATTTTGAATAAATTCAATTTCGATACCCTTCTACTCAGCTTTTGAGTATGAGAATATACTGAAATCTCGGTTTCCAATAGGGGGTTTGTCCAAGTTGAGCCAATCGTTACTGCTGAGTTTGACTTGAGAAGGGGGTGGTTCGATTTGTGCAGGTTTTTAACTTTATTATCAACGCCTGCTTTTAGAACTGGGTCACTGTTATTTGTTATGACTACATCAAGGTGTTTCTTTGAGCAATTGATCATCTTTTCCTGATTGCTCTCGACGAGATCTTCAAGCACAAGTGCCCCTTCCAAACTTGATGACTCCATATGCCTCCAATTTGTTAGGTCAAAATTTATGTTGCCAACAATTGTTGTCGTTTTTGTCAGAAGCTCCCGACTCTGGGTGTCTACTATATCCAATAATGCCGATAGAATAGAAGGTGGATGTCTATATTGACTCAATTGTGGTGCACTATATACCCATCATATTAGGCATATTTACCTGAACGAGTACAACACTATGTCGGTAAGTTTCGGATCATTCAGAATAAGACGATGTTTTATTTCATGGTGAACTGCTAGCATTACTCCTCTCTGTTTTGTTTGAACGTTTCCGGTGTATCTATCGTTACGATGAAATTTTGAAGTTATTGAGAAAAAGGGTGTTATCTGAAACTTCTGGCACTATCCAAATTTCAGTCAAGCAAACAATTTTAAAATAATCACAGTTCATTGAGACATTTTAAAAATCCATGCAATTTTGAATATCTCTAAAACTTTTTTTATTATAAAGAAGAAGGTAGACGCTGCTTTAGTTTGGCTGTGCCGAGAGTTATACCAATGCTCCTGCTTCGGCTTCTTTGATTTCCACCCGTTCACTGCCTTTCTTTTTTAAATAATTTTAGGTTACGGATCATCAGTTCATTTCCCAGAGTATCCGATTGTATCTATTCTCTTCTAAATTTCAACAGTAATCGTTCCTGCTTTGCTTTTTTTAGCATTGAGTTCCTTGCTCACAAAAAGCATCTTTCGTAAACTTTGAGCTTGCTGTTAGACAGGAGTATGAACCATCTATGGAACCTACTTGACACTGTAAACACTTTGTCCGCTTTTTTCACTCTATATAGGGACCAATGCGTTTTATTTCAGTTATCCAACTTCCAACTGACAGAAACCGTAACATTTTTGTAACTTCCCGCATATCAAGCTCATTGCATTCCTGAGCCTTTTTGGAGATGCTTTCTGGTACCCCTTTGACCCTCAGGTGGCTTCTGTTCCTGCTTAAACCTCTGTTGAAGTGTAGGTTCCTTACCAAAGCTTGTTGACATAATCGAGGCAGGTCCGTCTTTGTCCAGTGCAGCCTTCATTTCTAGGATAGCTATTTTAGTCTCAGATATCTCTGTTTGCAGTGTTTTCAAATGTTTGTCCTCTTTTGGTTGTTGTATTTTGGATGCTATTTCAATAATCCGGTCCCTCTGTTTCATAGCGACGCAGTTACTGCACATCAAAACTGCATTGTTTCCCAACTCTTTGACACCCACGAGAACAGCATCACTCAATGCGGTACAATTCTTGATTAAGTGAAAAGTTAAACCGCAGCTGAAGCAGTGAAAGTCTATCTCATCAGAACTTTTCTTATGTGACATTTCAGTCGCTGAATTTTTAAGCTCTAACAACTATTTAAAAAGGCAGGATTTGATTTCTTATCTCGTAACTCGCTAACTAGAGCGGTAACTGAGAAAAAAGACAAACGAGCTTACAAAATAAGATCCGCAACTTACTAACTAGAATGGTCACTGGATACTATTGCTTGTCGACAGCCGATTGAAGTCTTCTCGTTTTGAATTCTCGTAAAAACTCGGTGCTATTCTTCGTAAATATATCAAATTCTTTCTGACTTTTCTGAGTTGTCCCGGTTTCAAATAAACAAGAAAATTTACGGGGATTGGATATTGTAATTTTTCCGCCAGAGCCTTTTCTTAAAACTTCGCCTTCATCGATACACAAGTCAAATTTTTGGTTTGCAAACCTGGTTTTCGTGACCTTTGTAACGCAGGCAAACGTAGAACGTTTTCAGTTCGATAGTGGGAGTTGATGCAATTTTGTACACTTTTCTGCTAACGATGTGTCGATCTCAAACTTTTGTGAAGCAGTTTCTCTTACAACTTTTACTACAGGGAGTCCGGCTCTAATAAAATAATCTCTGTATATATTCGGTTTTCCGGTTCTTTAGCAGTAGACAATTAATTTTATTCGCAGGAAAGCAGTCTTCAACAAATCAGCCAACTCTGGACCACCTTTTAGAACCGATGAATCGTTGAAAGCATGATTTCTCAAACGTCTCATAACATGTTCTGCTTTAGGATTGAGTGCTCCAAATAACGAACTTGCTCCCAGGATAAGCATTATTAAAAAGCCACCACGGCTTCCCCGCACTTTTTAATGTAGAAAAACACTACTTTCTTAATTTTAATAGATAGAAAGCGCTTTCTAGATATGAAAGCGATAATGATAAAAAATGAGATGATTAGCGTTGATGTGTTTAAAATTAAACTCGATACGGGTTATGTTTCTTCAATTGAAACACGCCACTCGACACAAAAAATAAAATATGAATCAATATACATATATTGTATTACAAATAAAAAAACATCGTAGCAAATTGTTTTATCATTGATTGTTCCGAGTACGCAAGCGGCCTTCGCAATCTGTATTACCAGGGAGATACTCTGTTTCAAAAAGTTGCCTACCAGGGTTCCTCAATACATATGCTTAGGTTCTTACAAAGCTTGGTTAAAAAACCTCATTGCTGGGGCTGGCCGCACCCAGAATCTCAAAAGCTAGCGGATGAAAAAGTCATCCAGTATCTACTAAGCTAATCAACTATTATTTTTTTCGCTCTTCCGCTTCAGCAGCAGCCGTAAGAGGGGTAGAGGAGAATTACTACCGTTCCATACCACAAGAGCAGCTTACCAGCAGCTCATGGAACGAGCGCCAACCCGTCAGCTTACTTTTGATTGGTCCTGCAGAGATGTCGTGCCTCTAAAACGGAAGGAATGTGAAAAGATGATAAACTCTGCTTTATGAGAGTGTTCAAGTTTGAACCTATAGAGATTCTCACCGTTTCTAATGCAAAAATTTCACGCCAAGGGTCTTCACTAACGTCCTTCCCGCACACACATTTAGGCTGTACGCAAATTATAGAGCCTAATTGAAGTCCTATCGCGATTTGAGTTGTTGAATCGATAGTTTTTGCACGAGATGACGTTCAACCATTGGGAGCCAAATCTATCCTAGATTGGTTCGAGTCATAAAATCAAGTCCGTATTTTTGCTTTCAAAAACTGTTTCTGTCCACCTTTTTTGAAGTTCGTTTTCCAGAGACATTTGAGTTTTTCCAAGTTCAAGCAACCAGTTAAGCGCATAATTATAAGTTCCATCCACGTGCTCTGAACCAAAAATTCCTACATCGTCATTCCTACAGCTGAGGTAAGGAAAGCGCTTAAAGCTAATAGACGAGCGGAAGAAACAACCAAGCCAACTTGGCTGCCTGTAGAACTCCTTGTAAAAACTGGTTTCTATCCATTTTCACATTATTGATCTTGCATAACGCGTTTTTTATTTTTTTGTCGTAGTGTGCCAAACCAAAAAATCAATTTGCTAAAATAAATCTCTCGTGGTACGCAAGAAAACATAGAAATTTTGGCAGGCTAAAGCAATTTTTCAGGAGATAAAAACCGTAATGGGCGTCTAGTTTGTCAATGTCATCCCAGATTTGTTCAAGATTCATAATTTTTTTGTCGAGGAAGTTTTTGACAAACTTTGCCGATTTTGTTTTTATTTTTATTTTGGGGCATAATTTTCGAAACTGATTTAAAAGTGAATTGATCTGTGTAATCATGTACCGGAAAAGAAAATTCGCACAAAATTCAAGCTCAGACCGTAACTATGTTCCGATTTCAGAGTGTTTTTAAGATCCCGGAGTACTATTTTATAGTTCTTTGCTAAATTTTGATTATCTTAAAACCATTGTTTTTTTTGTCGACTCCAGCTGTTTTACTATCGTCTGAAATATTTCCGCAGGAAACGGTGGGGCTTCAAGGCTTCTGACATTATGGGAGAGCTTCCGTTTAAAGGGTAACTAGGTTATTGTACGAGCTATGGGTATATTTCTACCTTTCTGGGCGGTTCGAAAACTTGATTGAACATTGTTTCTGAATTTAGAGAGTTAAAGGCATTCTCAGAGTATAGTTTGATAAGAACAGCGCATTTCGGATTGTCGCCGCGCCCATTTAGGTTTCAAAAGGAGTGTGCAATTTCTTGTGTAGCACCCAATTGCTAGTTTCAAATTTCAAATTCAAGTTTCAAGTTTCACTTGATTTCAAATTTTTTTTTACACTTTTCTTAACATAATTTCAAACTTGTACATCAACATCTTAATTTATCGGAACTTTTGAAAAAATTTTCGCTTTTCTCGCTCAAAACGGTTTATTTTTTGTGCGCAGTTTTTCTCAACATTGATAAAAACTATTGAAATTTTCCAAGCATCGATCGAATCAAGAAGAAAAAGAGCCCGATCGTGAAAAGTTACTCTTCTCGCTTGAGACTCATTGTCAAACTCAAAAATTCTGGGCAAAAATGATGAAAGTAAATTAAAACAAAACTTAAACCAAAGTTGATCTCCTTTCTCAATGGTCGCGAAAAAACTTTACGCAAATTCCTGCCAGCAGAGCATGCTAACTCATATTTCTTGAAAGTTTAGAGAAATTGTGGGGCCTTTTTACTTATTCCGCCCAAATTTTTTCACTTAGCGATTTTATTATATTCAATGTAAAAATGCAGAGAATGAAACACTCATAGCAGTTATTGCAAAACACTGATCAAGGGTAAATACAAATGCGATCACCTTATTTTTAAGCTCATTTCACACAAGGCCGAACTTTGAGATGTGGAGGCAGTCATGTTTTTTCCTGGAGTTTTTTTCTGCGTTTTTTTTATCTGGGTAAAACTCTGCAGCTTATTTGAATAACTTGAGAAAAACATATGCTCGCGATGGTTTTTTTTGCTCGCGATGGTTTTTTTTGCGCGAGAAAAATTGATTGCGTATGGGCATCGATCCGGAAATCTTGTAATTGCCGAGCGAAATGAGTATATTTAAACTTGACTAAATTGCGGCTTTGCAGCTGGAATACTACTTTAATAGCCTGCTTAACGCAAAATATTTATACGTCGCAAATTATCTGCACTCATAGTCGTTCTAAATTTAATTGAGGCAAGCTAATTGGTTTAATTAAATCCATAAATGACTCCAATTTTAATACTTTGATATCATCAGCGTAAATTTTGTAGTTTGCATATGTTTCATATAATAAAAACAATTCCGGACAAGTTAATGGGCAGTCGGTACATTCAGGGCTTTGCCCTGATATGAGCAGTGTTGTTTGAAAAAAAAATTGAATAGTTTACCGAACATTTTAAAATTTTGCCGGTTCGGCTTTTTAACACAACCGTTTGAGATGGAGATGAAATTTGGTTGGCTCATTCAAGCCAATCAGATTGAAGCACAAAAATTTCAGTTCAAGATGGTGAAATAATGATTTTTGGGCGGAATAATTGACCCGAACTTTGTATCGAAAAAGTAACCTCAAATTTGTTGCTTTTTTTAGATATGAATGTTCTGGTGATGATTATCGCTGGACAAAAGGATCAAATACTGGTCACATTAGACGAATTTTAATTCTTTTGATCCAAGTGCAAAATGAAAAATGTGTATAAAGCAATAGACGCCTAAGCGCTTTACTTATTCAACTTCCAATGGTGTTTTTTTGCTGTTAAGATTTTAGGTTTTTGACTTGGTTAACTTCGTGAAAATTATACTGCCTTAGAAACTTCTGCGCTCTGAAATGATGCTGTTTAAGGCTTAAATGACCCTTATTACGACTGATACATTCAAGATAATTATTTGAGAACAAACTACAAAAAAAATTAATTAACGATAATAGTTATGTGCAATTTAATCAAACTATTATTTGCAAAATTTATATTTTAAAATCATAGGCAAACAGAATTTTTAATTCAGCTAAGATGTGTATCTACAAGAATGCTCGAGGTAGTTTGATGATACCTCAAGTGTATTGCAAGTAAAACAAGAATAATAAAATGATAGCTAACAGATAGTTGAAAAGTGTTAACCAACTCCACGAAGCCAACAATAACTACGTTGTTTAGTTTTTTTTTCAAGAGTTCCAGAGAACATTTTAATCAAATTAAAGTTTTTTTCATGCGATACGTATCATAAGCCAATTGTTACAAAATTGAACGAGTATACCTATTGTTTTTCATTTTGCTGTTAAATCTAAGAATAAATTTCATCTTCGAAATTATAAAAGTGTCAATTTAGCGAAAAAAACTATGATTTTCTGCTGTAAGAAAAGCGACCACACAAGCTTAATAGTAAATGTAACCTGGCTTTGTTCATTAACACTGAATCAAAAGCACGACTGCCTTAGTTAAAGTCACCTGAAAAAGCGAGTGGATGTGGGCACTCAATAATACGAGTAATTCGTCAGATCTAAAAATAAAAACCAGTAAATCTTAATTTTACATGTAAATCAGGGGCGGATCTAGAATTTTCTAGGATTCATTCGATGGGGGTGCGGATATCAAAAAAAAATCGAACATTGTCGACCAAAATGATTTTTTGACCAAATCACTATAAAAACCATATTTTGACCAGGTTTTCTGCGCGCGCTCCCCCCTCAATTTGAGAATACATTGGCGCCAAGAGTCGAGTCAGGCAAAAATGATTATCTCAAATAGTACAAAGGGGGAACGCTTTGGGTCGGCAGGGGGTCGAATCCTTGAATCAGGTTTGGTACACGGTTTTATTATATACTTTGTATTCATTTAGAGTGTATAGGTGTTTCCAGGGACGTATTTAGGGGGAGGGCGGACGTCCCCCCCCCCTCAGGGATTCGACCACCTGTCGACCCAAAGGGTCCCCCCTTTGGTACTTTTTAAGAAATCCATTTTTGGCCGAACGACTCTTAAAATTTTCTAAAGGCGCCTTTTGGCGCCAATATATACTAATTTTAAGGGGGAGCGCGCGCAGAAAAACGCGCCATTAAGGTCAAAATTTTCCAAAAAAACCTAAAACGCATTTTTGGCCCGTTTCTTCAAAATTTTGCCTGCAGAGCAGAAATTTTCGCCCTTCTCGAGAAAATTCTAGATCCGCCCGTGGGTGCTTCAAATAATTCCGAATATTTTTGCATTTTTGCTCACAAAAATTTCTTCAATGTCTAATCTATGAGTTGAGGGCCCAGTTATATTTTTCCTATAACAGCTATAACACCCATTACATTATTATATCATACATGTAGCCGACTAGTTTATTGGGTTCTTATAAGTGTATCGGGATATAAGTGGGACTGATTGTTTTGCTTGCTTTTTCAGCTACTTTACTATCAGGCTTGAGCCTAATTTGAAATTTATAGAAATGTAGATTGCAGTTCAGGTTTTGGATCCGAACTAAGTGGACTATGTATCTAATTTGTTATGTTTTCTAAGCGGCCGACTCTTTGGTAGATTGACAATCTAGCGTGAGCTCATTGTGTGATGGTGCGATGGTGTTGCTGACTTCATTCGCAGTAGTTAAGGTCGAATCGCTGCCATGATCGTCCGATTGTGAGTGACTTTTGAGACCCTTCTGAGGTTGCTGCTCTAATGAGGTTCCAGTCGCATCTCCTCTTCCTCTGTTGTTGTTCTGCTTCTCTCTTCCTCCTTCCAGCTGTCGCCTGTTGTTGTTGTTATTGTTGTTGTTTTTCTGGTTATCTGCCAGTGACTCGCCTATTTGCTGCTGTTGCATTGCGTGTACTTTCCGCAGTGGGTGGCTGCAGTTCGATCCCCCCAGTGAGTCGTCGAACACGTCCGTTCCGAAGGAGTCATCCGCATCTCCCGATTGCATGGCTCCCCTCTGGTGTTCTGCACATCAAAGACAAAACGAAATCAAACGGTCGAAAACATGGAATTAGAAAATTTGTAATAAAATAACCAAACAAATTAACGGCTCTTTTCCAGTTTCCCCCTTTCAAAATACCGAGTTTTGTGTTTGTTTTACGTGTTCTTACGGCTAAATGCGTGATGTTACGCTGTAATGTATGAAGAACAAAATTGTTCACAGTTGTCGATTTGTCATAATGCAATGAAATTTGGCGTGCTGAACAAGGTCAAATAAGCGTTTCAAATTTGAATTTGAAGGGGGGGGGAACTGGAAAAAGCCCAATTAACAATCACTACCATTACCAAAACTGATAAAACTTAATAATCTCTAACGGTTGGTTTTCCTTAAAAACCAAAAGTGTAGGTGTTTTTTTTTCTATAGTGGACCTTTGGCTCTTTTCCACTTTTCCCCCACATTCCAAATTTTAGTTTCTGTTGTCTTTGCAGGTTATTTATCATGGGTGAATGCGTGATGTTACGATGTAAAGTATGAATAACAAAGGTGTTCACAATAATTAGTTTGTTTACCATACCAATCCAAAATTTCGTCATATTATGACCAATTAAAATTAGTTTTTCAAACCTCCAATTCAGATGTGGGGGGGGGGGGGGGGTGTAAAAGAAACCTTCTAAAAACTTTAATTTCCAAAAAAAAAGATCTCAGGATATAATAGAATGCTTTCAATTCAGTATATGTTGGGAAAAGGAAAGCAGTATTTGGAGCAGGGCATATAACCTCTTTGGGTATCGAATCGGAACTTTACATTCACCACAGCACATTCGTTATAATCTGAGATACTTAAACTGTTTATTTTCTGTCCTCCTCAATCTGACACTAACTTTACTCGTTAGTAGTTAGCTGAAATGTAACAGTGACATTTCATATAGTATACTCTTTTTTGTAAGCTATCATTCACTATACTTCTTTTCGCGACTTTTGAAAATATAGAGAGAATCATTAAGCACGGGACTTTATATTTCGTCCGACAAAACTCGACTTTTCCACCAATCAATGTTGATGGAATATTTTCCTCTTGTACTCAACAATTTGAATTAGATCACTTTGTACTTCAAATAGAGGTAATTTACCAACACTATATACACCAAAAACTTCTTTTAAAAGCAAAAATTCCCACCGGTACTTCCTAGACAACTCGGAATTTTGAACCAACTCTTGATCGCAGAAAATTTTTTGACTCTTTTTCTCTTTTGGGAGATGTTAATTGAGCTCAAAATAAAACAAGACTGCTCGTATCAGGGTGAAGCCTTGAATATTCTGACTGCCTTTTAAGGTCTATGAAGCAGTGATAACACTAAAAAATTAAAGGTAATAATACAAAACGAAAATTTTTTTCCCCTAAAACTTGAAATTTTTTATGAAAATCATCCCCCCACACGCCATATAACGTACAAAAAGATGAACTTTGCGGCTCTTTTTCCTTTTCCCGCCACCTGCAAATTTTTACATGCAAATTTGTGGATCACATTGTCCAATTGTTATGAAAATTCACATACAGACTAATAAGGCCACGACAAACATATTTGGTCTTCATACTCAACCTCGTAAAACCACTCGTTACACTAATATATTGAAGCCCGTGTGAGGTGGGGGGAAAGGAAAAAGAGCCGATTTTGCTCCTTGTAAGAAACCAATTATGGCAAATAAGCTTCTTTCAATTAATTTGGAACGATTTCTAACATGGATTAGATCTCCGCTTACGCGTTAATAGCGCGAAATATATAGCGCGTTAATTGTCCCAGATTGGCCAAAATGGCAATCTTTAAACCACCATAAGTTCACAAAAAAACAATCACAGGTGAAATATTTTTTTAAATTTAAGCTCAAGACAACAATACCTTTTGAATGATGTAAAAAAATTCGGTCAAAATGGCTAGTTAAAAAGTCGAAATTTTTCTGAAGAAAAAAAAACCCATCCCGAGCACAAATATTCCGTTACTTTCGTATCGAAAGTCGGAACAAAAATATTTTTCAAGACAAAATTTTGGGAAAACAAAGCGGCCAAAAATAGCAAGTCTATTTTCATATACAACAACCAATTACTGAGAAGTCAATTTTAACAATCTGACACAAACAATTGGTTTCATTTGTCATTACAAGTCACAGAATAAAAAAAAATTGCACTTCATATTGTGTGTAGAGGAAACCTTAACAAAAAGGAAACGTTTTTTGTATTTTTGTTTCGGAAAATTTTGGTGGTTTTTTTTTGTTAAAAATGTCATCAAAATCAGCCAAAAACTTCAACATCAACTTCAACATCAAAATCATCTTCAACATCAAAATCAACCAAAAACTTCGCCCAGTTACTGCTGTTTTGCAAATATTTAAGCAATGAGATGTACAAAACAGCTAATACATTTTCTATAAGCCTTAATTCTTACAAATTTAGTCAGAAGAATTACTGACCTAAAATGCATCAGGAGTCAGCTATTAACTTGCAGCGAGAAAAATTAATCCGTCAAAAGTTTTCTCTTTCTAGAAAAATTTTAACATGATTTGCAAACTCATTAGTTTAGTTTTTCTCAACTTTTTAAGCGTGCAAAGCCGAAAACAGATAAAAAATTAAAGAGGGTCATTGAAATAAACAATCAAAAATACAAACCGGCAAGCGCAGCTGCGCATCACTTGTATGATCAAAAAATGAAATTCACCCATTTGTTCAAAAACTGGGCAAGTTGAATCAAACTTTGTGACTGCACATTATAAAATTTACCGAAATTAAATTTATTTTTGCTAATAGGAAAAAGATTCGATAAACTAGTTATTAAAATAATTTGGTAATTATCAATTTTTTAATAGAAAACGGTTCAAAAAATTAGTCCAATTAGTAGACTTTTTTAAAATATTGAAATGAATGAATTGTCGTTTTACGGTTAAAAAAATGAAACTTGATTTGTTTTGTAAAAGCCTCGTTTTTTGTCGTTGTTTTTGAAAAAGACATACTCAAATCCAAAAAAAAACTTTTTTTTTCTTTATTTTTTTGGCAAACACGTCAACAAAAGCAGTCGGAGTTTTCATAATTTCGCTTAGTTAGTGCTGTTTTGCATTGCGCAAACATTTGAGCAATAAGATGTACAGAAAAGGCTAAAAAAAATTGTATAAGCCTGTATTTTCAAGAAATTAACTAAAAGGATGATTGGACTACAATGTATTCAGGAGTTAGCTATTAACTTGTAGCGGGAAAAAATTGTGACCGTCAACAGTTTTCTTGCTTGTAGAATAACTTCAAAATGATTTGCACAATTATTAGTTCAGTTTGATTCAATTCAGTTTTTACAAATGCGAAGCATTAATTTGATTTGATTTAAAAAATTTAAGAGTGCAACTGAAATAAAAAGTCAAAAATACTAACCGGCAAGTACACCTCAAGAATTCGACCCCCGCCGACCCAAAGCCCCCCCCCCCCCTTTGTACTATTTTGAGATATACATTTTTGGTGACGGACCCTAAAATTATTCTAAAGGCGCCTTTGGCGCCAATATATACTAAATTTGAGGGGCGAGCGCGCGCCAAAAAAAAACAGGGTCTCTGTAGTGCTTTGGGGAGCTCGGAAAATCAGTTTGGTCGACCAAAAAAAAATTTTTTTTTGAAAATTCCCCCTCGATAAATTCTTAGATCCGCCCCTGAAGCTAGCTATTAAAATTGGTAAAAATCATTTTTTGAACCTATAAACGGTTCAAAAATTGCTGCAGTAAGTACATATTTATATATTTGTTTAGATTAAAGAATTGCCGCTTTCTAGTTCAGCAAAAAATAGAATTCTATTTTTTTTCTGCAAGCCTCGTTTATTTGTTGTTGTTTTAGAAATAGACATCCTTAAATTCCGCATTTCCATTTACAGCTTTTTGCAGTAAAGAACTCATGATTTATAGATAAAGTTTCCAATCAAGTGGGATTTCTGAACTTAATTTCACCTCAGTAGCTAACGATTTTTCGCTCCTCTGCTCTTTTGATTTTAAGGATTGCTAACTGCCTGTTCTTTAGTGATTCAAGTTGCCTATTTCCAAAAATAAGATTAAGCGCTAACATTTTTTAGGATTTTGACGTCACGAAAAAAAGACAACAAACCGCCCGACCTAATTAAATACAAACTCGTTCGCTTGAAAATTTTAATTAAATTTGATAATTAACTTATTTTGGAGAATTGACAAATCTTCAATTGAATGCAGCGTCTGAACACCGCCAAAAAAGTTTTTGATAGTTTAAAAAATATAAAACAGTTTTTGAGGGGTGTATTTAATTTCAATTTTTCAAAAAGGCAAGTAGAAACACATTGAAGCACAAGTTTTAAGAAAAAGGGAAGCGCTGACTTTTATCAATTGAAAATGAAAAGATATTGGTTACTATCAAAATTACAAGAAAATTGGTTGAACACGGTTGAACGGCAGATAAAGGTAAGGTTTTTCAAATGGAATTGAAGCAAGTCAATGGTTTTCATCATTAAAATACGATACGGTAATTAATTCCCTTTAACACTTTATATAGCGTCCGGAGTGACGAAAATAAAAGAACACTTTTTTAGTTAATTTATCAATTTTTCGAGAAAAAATTTCAATTGTCCTTAAATGAGTGCAGTCACAGAAATACATTTAAGTGATAAAAGTATTTCTCAAAGGAAAAATAGAACAAGACTGCTCTCATATCACGGCAAAAAAAAAACTTAAGACTTCAGTTTCGACAAAAAAACAGGTCCGACTGAAATCGAACTTATGCAATTTGTCGTCTCAAGCATGTGCTATCACTGTGCTAAATGCACAGAACATTTCTTGAATTATGCAGTAGTTAACTTTCAAAAACTTTTAATGATCAGCATGAAAAAAAAATCGAAAAATAGTAAAAAAAAAAAAAAAAAAAAGGAAGAAAAACTTCTTGGAATTCAGTTTTTTGCCCAAAACGGGAATACAGTGAACTGTTTTCTAATTCTGGTAACAAATGCCCAAAGTTTAGGCAAATTGGGTGCTGCGGTAACTAAGCCGACAAAAAAGCAGACAAACAGAAGTCCGGCAAAGATTTTTTGATAAAAATACCCTAAAACCAGGCAAGTGCTTTCGCCATGCACAAACTAACGTTTCTATTTTGATTTGAAACAAAGGTACAATGATTCAAGTGTGCTGTTAAACTAGTTTATGAACGTTTCTGTTTAAAAACATTTAAATAAGAACGATAAATTTATCAATTCCAATTATCGAACACAATAGATCTCGTTCTTTCAAAATCATCATTTTTTCTGACCCTTCAAACAATCGGAAAAGCCGGCTCAAAAACAAAAGATACTTATGAAGATTTGTAGGTTCAAACAATTGACACTGAACCTCAAAAATTAAGTTTAACGACATTTTTTTGGATAAATTAACCAAATTTAAGAAAAGAGGATTAAAAAAGATTTTTTAAATCCCATTGGGGGATTCTTGGCAATTTCCCACTTTAGTTTCGTCTAGAACGCGAATATTTATTTTCTTTCGCTCAGAATTACGATGAAAAGGGCCCACCTGGCGCCCAGTTGCAACTTATTAACGTTTAAAAATTTTGCCTGCTTATTTCTGTTAGTTTTTTCCGGATAGCTGTAATCAACTTTGTAAATTGAAAAACGTATTTTTATATTGGAATTAAACAGAAAAGCGAAATTTAAGCTTGGGGTGCGATTTTTGTTGATTTTTTACCATCTAAAAAATACTGTTTTCTTGAACTCAAATTTAAAAACAATTCAACATTTGAAGCATTTCGCCTGTGATCATTTTTCGTAAAATTATAAGGGTTTGAAAATTGCTACTTGGGCTAATTTGGATGGTTAACAAGCGATATATTGCGTGCTTATAACACACGTAAGCAGCGGATCAGTGCATTCCAAAATGAATTGAGGCAAGTCTATTGGCCTTATTATTGGGATACAAGACGCTACGCTAAATACATCCTTTTGTAGTTTACATTGTCGTATGGGGGAAAAACTTTCTGTATGGTTGTTTCATCATTTATTCAATCATAAAATTTTTAAATTGGCCTAAATTGTAGTCGGAACATTGAGAGCTTCGATCTGCTGTACGAGCAATCTTATTTACGTTGGATTCAAATAGAAAAACGCTTATTTACGTTGCACGCTTTTTTACGTTAGATTTATTTTGAAAAACACCCAGATGCGAATGCAAATAATCTTTGT